>NW_020292131.1:0-7568 GCF_003184845.1 Aspergillus ibericus CBS 121593
TCTTCGTTGGTGGTCTCTTCGTTGGTGGTCTCTTCGTTGGTGGTCTCTTCGTTGGTGGTCTCTTCGTTGGTGGTCTCTTCGGTGGCCGCTACTTGGTCAGTTGCTTGACATAAACGCTTCTTGAGTACCAGTAATCCACCATTAATGTCACCGCGCATAATTGGATTTAGCAAAAGGCTGATATTTTCTGCAACCACCTTGTCATATAGACGTATAAAGCGAACCAAGATCTCAATTGCAGTGGAAACATCATCAACATTCTGTATCATGTTGAAAATTACAATGTCAGAACAGGGAATATTTGAGCAGTCGGGCGCAGGCAGGCAGGAACTGTCAAGAATGGGAATAATGCCTCTCACGAGCGGTCAGTGATCATACAATACAATTTGTGAGAGTGAAAGAAGAAGTGGGGAGGACTTTAGATCTCCCTCAGATAGTTGAGCTTCTGGTTCAAGTATTAGTCATGCTTCCGAAAATGGATAGGTAGTTATTATTGGTTGACATTCTGAACCACGGTTCAGAATGTCAACCAATAATAATGGTCTGAGATCTGCCGCCGAAACGGGGTTTTGGCCACGCTCCTCATGCTGACCCCAATATGCAATTTACTTTCCGGCGGGCCCGAGAGGCATCTTCCCTCATCAATGGGCTACTTCTCCGTTGTCTGATCTCCACCTCATCTACGTAATAGGGTTTCTATGCCCGAGGGAACCTGTAAGGCAACTGGCGATTAAAGGAACTATGATATTTACTACTCACAGGGTTGAATTCTTCCTCGGAAGGGGCATTGAGTGATCGGACGCACTGGATTGTCCTGACAGTCCGTCTCGTGTCTAAACGGCACGACGCGCGATTGGTGCTGCACGCAACGATTGCCACCAGCACCGAAGACACGGAGCCACGCTCCTACTATAGTTGAATTGTAGCATTGCTTACCGTATCTATCCACCTGGATTCACGGCATTCTGCGCTCTAGAAGCCCGGAGAAAGGCCTGCTGCCTGGGAGAATCGTGAAAACAGCGTAGGTCCACCGTTGAACCTCAGCCAATACTCACCCACCTTCGCGAGTCAGGGCTTGCTGAAGGTTTCTCGCTTCAACTAACCCCCATCTTCGCGGCTCGCAGCGGTATACATTGCATGGATCATTCTCCACGTAGGCGCTAACCAACATCGAAATGTAGGGCGTGGCGGGATTCACCCTCTTCAATACCGACTGATTGTCGCCAATTAATACGCGCTCTGCTCATGTGGAAGACGGCCGATGTTGAGGGAAATTAAGATATATAAACGACAACTCCAGTTGAGTACATCGAGAACATCCCCATCATCATTCCATTTGCCTCATATTCATATACAACAGTCCATTACCCCATCACCATCACCGTTACTATCACGAACTCCCAGTATGTCGCGATCCTTCTCGACCACTGTGCGGGCAATGCTCAACATTTTCTGGAAAAACACCCAAGCGATACCTGAGTATGAGACGATGATTACCCGCTCAATTGAGATAAACCCAAAATTGAGTAAATGGGCTGAGAGGGTCGAAGTTGCGTAAGTAATGAAGATTGCTGTAAAATAATTATCTTGCTTATCATTTTGCTAGGGGCGACGAACATGACTCTGAAGCAGACCCTGACCTGCGCGTATCGGGGCAGATATTCAACAAGGAGGGAATGCGGATTACGTCGGGGCATTGGTATAAAGACGGGCGAGTGGTGTATTCGAGGAGCAGCTTTAATAAATGATTTGACTGGACATGAAGAGGGGCCGGTAACTTATAGCGAAGTATTATTCTTTCTAATTAGTTGGTTGGATGAATAGATACTTCAACAAGGCTATTAAAAGAAATCACATGACAAGTTGCCTGTTGGCCCGTGCATGCTTCACATTGCGCTTATAAACCCGCCTCCCCCTGCTTTCAACACGACCAGCAACGGTCAACGCCAAAGTGGGCAGCGATTCATTCATCTCTTCGTGGCCATGTATCTTAGAAGATACCTTAGAAGAATTTTTCAGTCCGTTCCCTACAAACCCCCCCCCCTCCCGATAAAGTTACTCCCTACGGCAGATCTGGTTGAGGAAGAGCACACACCCCATTATAAGCCTCAGCACTTTTATCCTGTACGGCTTTATGAGATACTCAACAACCGATACCAAATCGTCACCAAAATAGGTTGGGGAACAAGTTCAACAGTATGGCTAGCACGCGATCTCCACCAGTATGTGAAGAATATCTGATAACATATTCAAGCCTTGTCTCACTGTGTAATAGATGGCGATGGCTTCAACCCCAATATGTGGCCATCAAAGTTAACGCAAGCAATTATGCATCTCAAGAGTCTGCGGAGAAGGAGTTGCGCATTACTGAGCATATAACTAAAGCAAATCCCCAGCATCCAGGGCGCAACTTTGTCGCTATTCTGTTAGACTCGTTTCGTGTTGCTAGTCCGGGCGGCACTCATATTTGCATGGTCTTTGATGCGCTTTGTGAACCCCTGTGGATGCTGAAACGTCGTTTCGAAGGAAATATCATTCCCCTCGACGTCTTGAAACCGGTATCTAAACTTATACTGGAAGGACTGCGGTACCTCCACACCGAATGCCACGTTATTCACACAGGTAACTAGTCATTCAACCGATTCGCTTCTAAGATCGGTCACAGCTAACGGAAAAACAAGATCTAAAGTCTGATAACATCTTATTGTCCCTACGTAACCCATCTATCCTGAACTCGGTCGCGCAGGATGAGATGAACAACCCCTCTCCACGGAAACAACTAGACGGTCGGGACATATACTTATCCCGAAATTTCTGGGGACTGTCGCCCGATGAACTAGGTAGATCGGTAATAACTGACTTTGGGCTTGCTATACACGGTGACGGCCCTCCGAATAGCCACCCCATCCAGCCAGAGGGATATCGGGCCCCAGAAGTTTGTCTTGGGGGTGATTGGAGCTATAGTGCTGACATTTGGAACTTGGGAGTTCTGGTAACGTCCTCATTATCATAATTCTGATCACTACTAATGGTTTATTAGCTTTGGGACCTGTTCTATGGCCATGGGCCATTTGATATACCACCGGACTCGTGCGGCTCAGGCTCTACAGACGAAGCCCATCTGGGCCAGATAATTTCTCTCCTGGGGCCTCCTCCACTTGATCTTCTCAGCCGGGGAGAAGAAACATATCGGTATTTTGACGCTGAAGGTATGCTACTTATGTCCTAGCTAGACGCAGCTAACTGAACTGAAGGACAATTTAAAACTCCCGAGCTTATTGGAAAAAAGGATCTGGTCTCTATGGCTAAAGAAATTGATGGTGACGACGAAATGCCTCTGTTTGTAGACTTTATTTCTAGAACGCTACGCTGGAGGCCTGAGGACCGGACCACGGCGGAGGACCTGCTTTCACATCCGTGGCTTACGTAAAAGAGACCTGCGAATGGGTGAGAAAGGGGGTAGGCGTTATCTGTACAGTGGATGGATATCTCTTCGCTTAAGAAACCTCTGTTCAGGCTTTCCTTTTTGAACCACGATCCGATATATCAAACGGCCATACGTGAGAGAGCCCCAGCTCTGTTTACTCCTTCCCATAGATGGACTTATTAGCACCTAGCGCAATCACTGTATGAACTATATTATTACCTCACATTCTCCATGGAATGCGAATGCACTAGCTTCCAATTTCCCGCGAAGCGAATGAATGACGCCGAGATGTACCTGGATACAGATCGTTCATCCTGTGGCCAATGATTCCGCGTATCTCGCATATGCTTCAGCTAGCCCTTAAACCCCAACGCTACCGAAGATACGTAAGGATCAGCCATTACCAACGGCATCTTTCAGTACTTCGAGACCTAAGAGAATGGGGAATTCCTGCCAGGCCCTCACTAGAAGTACGTCTTGGTCATGTTGAAAACATACTAGCGGGAATTAAAAGGTACGTCACGCGAGCAGGGGCCCTGGAATATACCTCTCATTGATGAAGATTCTGGATGAATCCGAGTCAATCAGGTATGAAGGTATATTGCATGGCACAACCTGTGTATTAAATTTTGCTCTAGGTATTTAGCGATAAAATGTGTCCCTACTAGAAATTTTGCCTAATTACTACCATGGAAGAAACAATGACCAGGAGAATAAAACCAGCAGATAAGATAGTCTAGTGATTGATCCAAATAGACTTGCCTATAGTCATTTTCTGGTTGCTGATTAGGCCCGGCCTATTTACTTTTAGCGCCGTGTAGACGGCCTCAGGAATATTCTAAGGAGTTAAAATATCCTTAAATATATGTATAAGAGAAAATATCCTTAACTAATCTTTTTAATTAATTAATAAATAATTATTAAGCGGGTCATAGAATCTTATACTATAGTATTTAATTATAAACTGAAGCTTAAAGCACCCTGGCTATTTAGGTAGCTTTCTCGTGTCACGGTGCCTGCCTGCCTGCCTACCTGAACCCGTGTGTGGTTGCCTGAATCCTGCCTGAATCCTGTTCCTGAATACCCTTATATAGCGTGCGCAGTGTAAAGCCATTGGCTTTACATCCTAGTCCTTTTGCTGATAGTGCAGCGGGAAGTACCTGGAATGCGCACCCAGTATGCCCCGTGACATCTCGCGGGGATCAAAACTCTAAGATATCTCTAGTAGCATGCAAAAAAATCTTTGAAATTCTTTTGACTCAAATCAAGTCTTCTATGAATCTTATCCCCATCCCGGAAATGCTGGTATAAAATGTCGGAGCGTGAGAAACCTTGGAGGCACGCTGGACACAGATAATTCATTGATGACAGCCGGAGGATCTTCTTCTGAGTATTGGACTGCCTTTCAAGACTGGACATATTGATGATCATGTAGCACCAAGTGAGGAGACTCTGTGACGTGGGAAAATGCTGTATATATAGAAGGCTGGGAGCATATTTTCCTATGTTCGACGACGATACGTGGTGTATTGTAAGATGACACCGATAGACTGCACCATATGCTGGCAGAATTAACACAATCCTTGGTACGGAGTAGCGAGAGCAATTCTTTACCATATTGATATAGTCTAAGTTAGGCTAATTGACTGATACTCTCGCCTCTCCCTACTTCCTTGACTCGAACACGCACAGGGCATGAGCCGGAGGATTAATGAAATTGCTAAGACAGCACTCGGCATTTTATCATCACTAGGCTGGATATCTACATCTGAGGCTCCCATCGACTGTTTATAACCTAATGTGGAAGCTATGTACGCCAGAAAGCTTATACATGTAGTGATCAAGAGCCAGTGAGATGCTCATTGAATGATTTGCTATTATACACTTCCTCGCAAGTTCACCACATGGGCCATCCTGTTAGATTTTAAACGAATTGATCAGTCTCCTAATATCCTTACTCTTACCAACAAGCCCCATGCGTAGTCCACACTCTTCACCGACATTAGACCATGGTTTCCCTTTAATGTCCTGGAAAGTTGCTTCTTCTGCTGTGGCTCACTTGGAGAGCGATCCTAGGGCTGGACAAACATCTCTTCGTGTTCATATAGCCCTTCTGGCCAGGTAAAGGAGGGCATTTGACCTAAGAAGAAAGTTTTGTTTTCAGCGAATCAATACCAAAATCCAGCAGGGGAGGTAGTCACCAACCAGCTTCAGAATCGTCCTTATAATGCTCTACTACAAAATTTGGCTTGAAACAATCTGGACCATATCGCAACAACGAAGCAGGAAGAAAAGCCTTAATAGCTATCTGATAGTTGACATAGAACGTGCCAAAGTCGGTATCTTTCATAGCGAGACCTTGATGTATATCGTCTTTCTCGCTTTGGAAATGTTGGCGTAGGACGTCAGGACGGGGAAACCCCTTAAGGCATTGTGGACAGATGTAATTTATCCGGGATTTCTCAATGATCTCTTTAAATGTATCCAACTGTGTTTGCAGGCTAGCCATGTTGTATATGAGGAGAAGGAGAGATGGCAAGGTGAACTATTGAAACGCATTTTTGGGAGCTTCTAGGGGTTTAATAGGATCAGATCTCGCGTGAGATTAAGCAATTGGCTTAAACGACTGGCTAACATTATCCCAGTCCTAAAGAGACATAGCTAATGGTAAAATACGACATGCCAGGTATGAGATGCATTGCCCTGTTGCTGTGCATTGACGACTCATGCGCTACTGCGCTGTCGTATGTACGTTAATCATACATATCTGGCTCTATATATCGCGCCTATTGGCTGGCTAAATCATTCAAACTGGCTGGTTGGTTCAGAGGAATTTCGGCTATGAATCCATATACGGTTATTCCTCGCCGTTTCACGGGCTCTATCCAACATCTCCTCAACAAATCTCCCTTCCCTAATCAAGTCGGCTAGAGTATTCAACTCTTCGAAGGTCCAACCAGCTCTGGCAACTGCGAGTATGGCAGGCTGCCCAATTGCCTTGAAGTCGCTCCAGGGAAGACGGTCACGGAACAAGCCACGAAGGAAAGTAACCACGAGGTCGTCGGGCCCCCTTTCCACGCCAATGAAGATTATAGGCTAAGCCATTGTTAGACAGATACATATGCAAAATGCGCGTATATTCCTGACCATATGCTTTGGGGGCCTGCTTTTGATTACCCCCAGGAACTTTGTGATATACTTCCAAAGAGGAATAATGTTGGCAAAGCAACCCATCGCCACTCAAAGAGAACAGGAGAGATTATGTATAAAATGGTGAATATGTAAAATTACTGAATCTCGAGGTCAGTATCGTGCCAATTGCAGATGCTGTGAGCATGGTTACATTTATAACTGTTACTTGGAAAGCTCCCACCCCCATCTATGCTGCATTACGGACCTACCTCCTCCACCCTATCCTTGTTCAAGGACCTAGGCCACAAAGTTCGAGTGGAAGCACTACAGCTTGATTACCCCCGCTTTTTGACACATGCTGTCATTCGCACGATGCATGACAGTGAAGCATGTCAAGCCTGAGTGGCTTGTATCGAAGACTGTACATTGAGCCAAGCACCCCGGCCAATTTTTTTGGTCCATTTCCCGGGTATTTGGTCTTATCATTGTGTACTGGGTATGTCTATGTTTCGTACTCCCTCGTACACCCTCCTTCACTTCCCCCCTGGCAGACCTGGCTTTGCTCGCCCCTCACGGTTAAGACATGTATAGCATGCATGACAACGCGCTCCGTAATGCTGGGCTGCATGGCACCATGTTTCTAGATGCGCCATGGAGGCCTCGAACACAGTAATGATATAGGAAACGTCCCAGTAGTCCCAGAAATAATTCTACGAGTGCGCATTCGGAGTCACATTACACTCATGCATTTCTAGATGAGGGGGTCGTAAGCTTCTTTACCAGGTAAAATGTCAGCCAGACGAACATATTTCGCGTGATGTTGCTTGATGCACACTAACTTTGGGGATAGTGTGGTTATACTTAGATACGCTTTGTTCATGCGATGTGATTGGCCAGGAGTATCAGGTTATTTACACCGTGCCTTAGATCCACCTTCTCCAAACCCATCTTCTTTAAACCCAACTTTCTTAAACCCAACTTTCTTAAACCCAACTTTCTTAAACCCAAC
>NW_020292131.1:7578-60640 GCF_003184845.1 Aspergillus ibericus CBS 121593
TTAAACCCAACTTTCTTAAACCCAACTTTCTTAAACCCAACTTTCTTAAACCCAACCTTCTGAAACCCAACTTCTCCAAACCAAGCTTCTCCAGACCGACTTCAGTCAGATCAATTTGCATTATCACAACCTTAAGTATTGACAGAAGACCATACCCTCCCGTCGTAATAAGTGCGGTCTATTTCCTTGACTCTTTTGTCGCGCTGTTCAGGTTTTTCTTTCCCGTTGGCGCTCTCTTAGCTCTTTCACCCCTCCAAAGTATAACTACCCGTCTCTTAGCTACAGCAGCCACGCCGATACAGCGGGTCATGAAAACAACATGTTGGCTTCCTGGCAACGCTCTGCAAGACGATGGGTACACCATGCAATAGCTGTTAAAAGTAAGCCCTTCGAGTATCTATTTTCTACATTGTCATCCGAAACTTCGAGCAGCACGGTTGCATAGTTTTCAGCCCGAAGGTATGATGTAGTGCCTAATGTGGGTTGCTAGCCAGATCACATGCCCCTCCCATATCATTAAACCCCACCTTGAAATTCTCAGTGTCACCATCAAGTCATCATCAATTTATCACACCATCCACTTGGTATATTTTTCTCCATGCGACGCAAGGCGCCGCCTACAAGCACCCTGCAAATTGCAACTTCTCGGGAGTCTATTCACAGCTCTCAAAGCTGTAGCAATCTCAACGCCACCAATCTGCCTTCAAGGTAAAGCCACCCAGCGCCTCCAAAGTCCCTTCCGACTGACATTAAGACTGATGTTAAACTACAGCAGGCTTTATATCCTCATAAACCATACCTTTTCAGACTGTTATGACAACTAGGAAAGATTTATTGGTATGGCATCTCCAAGCGGACCGGACATACAGTACTAATCTAATACCGCCAGGCATCACGATGGGAAACGCTCCCTGCAGACGACGATCGATTGAAGAATCTCACCGAATATGTATCGCTCGAGTCGATCGAAGCGGCGACCGTTGATCGGGAACTCCTTTGCAGAGATTGCGAAGAAGTGGTATTTTTCGAAGCGGATCGCGAAGTTTGGAATACCAAGGAAAGTAACGGCTTGATGAAGGTCCCGGCGGGCATTTCAGCGACAATATACAAAGGCTATTACTCCGTCAATTAAACAACAGTTTCGCTATGGTTGTGTCATAGCCTATTCGAAGCTCCACGTGACATAATACCTTCACCTTCACGCATTCTGTTGTATTCATACGTCCATTTCTCTTTTCCCACCCTCGCAAGTCACTTTCGTCAATAGCTTTCGAAATAGTATCTCCAAAGACCGCACGAACTTGGTCTGTCCTAATGCCCGATTCGGAGTTATGCAGCAATGGCAGCGTTCCAACAGACCCGATATCCAACCAGATGATTGCATCGCCATCACTCCGGCCCCTAGGGAATCTTGATCGCACACAATCTGTTATTTCTGGATCTAATATACGCTGGGGCGCGTGGCGGATAGCGTCTGCAGCTTGTACTGGAAACACTTTTTCAATATTCTTCCACCGCGCCGTGGGGAATTCAAAGGCGCCAGGCTGTTTAGCCATTGTGTCAGGTTCGGGATCTAGTAAAGTCTCTAAGGGAGTAGTCAGTTAGGGCAAGCAGTGCTTCTGTGTAAGGGCAATCACAATCCGTACCATCATCCATCTGCTCATCCAATTGCATGGAGCCTTTCTGCAACGACTCTTTGTGTAATGCATAGACAGACGAGTAGATCTCCTGGAATGGTTTCCCCTCAGATTCAGCGGATAAGCGCTTTAGTCGTGTGAAGATTTCTGGCCGATCGAGGCATGAGATGCGTGTTGTTGTCATATACGTCCGGATATTCGCCGCTTTGAAATGGTGAATCACGGATTTGAGGCGTCTGTCTTCAAAACTGATAGAGCAGAAAGCTAACTCGTTCAAATTCAGCTTACGGATCTCCAGGTCGAAATTACTACCAGCGGCACTTTTATTGACATAATGCATGAACACATTACACTTCGATAGAGTATTGGACTCCAATGAACGGGAACGTGTTGCCGCAAGACGGGCTTTAGCGTGCTCGAGCCCTTCAACGATCCTTATCTGTGCGTTAAGTGTCTTTAATTCGTTCTTCACATGGGTGAACGATTCCGGATGATTGTAGAGGTCAAAATCATAAATCATATTGGCGATAAGGCCTGGGAAAACCACAACAAAAGGATGAGTGTTTTGGTAATGTGTTGGGTCGGAAAATGTTGGTCTGGGAAAGCTGGGTCTGAAACAGTTGGGTCTTTAAAAGTTGGGTTTTAAAAAGTTGGGTTTTAAAAAGTTGGGTTTTAAAAAGTTGGGTCGTAAAAAGTTGGGTCGTAAAAAGTTGGCCCCCCGTCGCGTGCCACGTCACCTCCATGCAGGTGGACGGTTTCAGACTAGGAGGTCTGCTATTGTTAGTAGATCGACGCCAAGGTTACCATGTTGACAGAAGCTACTGGTACGATGTATGGAGCTTTCCCTCACAATAACATGACGACATGATGTATTCGAGTTGCCATTAAAGGCAGCCCTCACGTGTCGGGAAGCTTCTTTGACCCAGATTACTCATTAATTCCAAGGTAGTTCGGAACGCTTGTGAAGATTGAAGTAACTACCCCATTCGCATGATTAAAAATCCAAGTATTCTACTTTCCACTACAACATCACTACAGAAACTTCCAAGAACGACTAGTTCAATAATGGCACAGTTCCGGTTTCTACCAATGATAGCGTCTTGGTACCGTCTTACTATTGATTTGTCTTAATTCGGGATCTGTAACTGGTGCTGTGAGGCCTTTGTGGACTAATCATATCTAAGCTTGACATGCTTCCGCGGTCACCCTAGGGTGCAAGCGTAATCTCACTAGGTTCTTTGACTTTGTCCGTGATACTAAACATCCTACCTCCTGCGCGCAAGAGCACTTGTATCTTTGATAAATTACCGCTAAGTGCTGCAGGAGATATCACAAAAAGTGCGGTTCTCTGCTTTCCACTCGCGACTCACCTGCTTCTTACACCATAATGCAAATGTAGGCGAAATGCTTCATCTCTCAGATATATAAGAGCATATATTTGCCCTCGAAGTTGATTTATATACACTACAATCGTGGCTTTTTTTTCCTGCTGATTATTATCTGCGATAAATTCAAACTCAATACCGTGCCCTTTATCGTTCTACTTCTACATTGTTTGGCAATGTCGCGCCGAGCATGGAACAGTGTGGTGGAGGCGATCACTGGTCGGGGCTCCAAGATCTGGGAGAAACTTGCTAGACCGACAGTCGGGAGAGGCAAAACTCAATGGCCGAAATCCGCAAGTGATTTGGAAAACCACGGTGTCCGTTTTGACTATGATGGTACCATTGAAGAGAATGGACTTGTGTACCACAAGTTCCAGGTGCAGGCCAATGCCGGAAAGATTCCCAGTTCGTGGAAAGACTGGAGGGATAAGCATGGGGGGACTCATGCCGTCATTGGGACCGTTAAAATCAAGCAAGATGCAACAAAGGACGATGTTGATGAGGCACTCAAGTCACTTGAGGAACAGCTTTAATCAGAGTGTGAGTCATCAACGTTTCAAGCTTAACCGAGTAGAAGTTAATTCTCGTCCCTAGATTCTTGTACTTTTACAGAATATCATCCCTTATTATCCTCGCCATTGTCGGAGATTTAGGATTTGGCAACTTGTGGGGTCCCGACTGAAAACGGGATCCGAGAATTTTGATGTGGGGTTGGTATGATTGGTATCTGAATGTATCCACTCTTTGGCATAGCCTTCTCACTACTTTTGGGATTATGTGAGTTCTTTTATTTCTCAGTGTAACGATACATCATGCGTAAAACATGGAGACAAAACGGCTCGAGGCCGACAAGAGGCTTAGATCGCCAGCGTCGGCTGGCCCACATTCCGTGATCCATCATATCGAGAAAAGACGGAAATACTTTCTTCCGTCAGGGATAGATCTCCCTTAAATTATCCCGTGGAACGGACCTTCAAGGTAAATCATTCAAATAAGCGCAACATTCCTTTCTAATGCTCCTTTCTTTATCTGAGTTTCTTGTCTTCTTTGCAGTAGCATGATGAAAAACTATTCTATCAAGACACGAAAGCTTTTCGGCTCTTTACGGCCTCGAACTTTCCGCTTTCACAAGCTTGGGAATCCACAGCATGCGAAAGCGTCGACAAAATGTGTGCAACTATCAGACATCGCTCTTCATAATGAACTTTTCCGGTACACCTCTGGGAGATGGATGTAAGTGCTTATGACACTATGACTTTCTTCTAAGGCTGACTTTTCGAAGCTTCAACGAACATCTCCGCCTTGCAGAACGATTCCTTGAGTTTGATGTGTCCGCCCTTCAAAACGTTATTTCTGCTGCATCTCGCCATTCGATATCCGATCTCAGAACCTTTACAAAACTATCAGAAGGCGGATTCAACCGCATTTTTGAGGCCACTTTCAGCGATGGGAAATGTATTATTGCGCGACTTCCATACCCAAGCACAGTACCAGAACACTATACTGTAGCGAGTGAAGTGGCGACTTTAGACTATCTTCGTCTGCATGGTATTCCCACACCAGAGGTGTATGCGTGGTGTTCGACGAAGGCGAATCCTGTTGGAACAGAGTATATTATTATGGAAAAGTTGGTTGGTATCCCACTCGGCGATAAATGGTTCACATTGACGCCAAAGGAACAACACAAGGTCATGAAACAGATAATCGAATGGGAGACGCGATTGATGTCACTGCAGTTTCCTGCGTCTGGAAGTCTTTACTATACTAAAGACCTTTCATCTGAGAGGAGGGTACAACTCGCTGAACCCAACGGTATGGCGTTCTGCATAGGACCGACAGCTCACTATAGCTGGTGGCATGACAAAAGGGATCTATTGAATATCGATCGAGGTCCTTGTGAGTGGACTCCCTTTGAGGATTGTATTGTCGACATTGCTAACTACGAAAGGGCTGTCATCAATGGGGGTTTTCCGAGCAGCTGGCGAACGTGAACTGGCCTGGACTAAAGCCTATGCAAAACCTCGCTTGCCCTATGACCGGCTCTATAGGGAAATCTATCATTTTAAGCATGTCTCACCTGATAGCCACCTCACAGACCTCTCCAACTATCTTAAAATGATACCCTGCTTAGGGTATGCAAGCGACTCAACTTTGAATCGACCTGTCATGCGCCACCCAGACCTTCAGCCAAACAATATCCTCGTTTCCGATTCAAATGAGATAGTTGGACTTATAGATTGGCAGCATTGTTCTATTCTTCCTCTCGGTATTGCTGCTGGAATACCAACTCACTTCCAGAATTATGGTGATCCCGAATCGGAGATGCTGAAACAGCCTCAGCTTGCTCTACCTCCAGATTACGATTCTTTGCCTCCATCCGAGCAAGCATCGTTACTAGAGACTCGGCGCAAAAGAATGGTACATTTTCTGTATGCCGCTTTCACTAAAAGACTAAATAAAGAGCATTATGATGCCATCTTCGATCAGTCTGTTATCCTCCGCCAACGGCTATTCAAGAATGCTGGTACGCCCTGGGAGGGAGACTCGATATCTCTGCGAGCAGAACTCATTCGCTCTATACAGAATTGGCCGACAATTGCTCAGACCACCGATGCAGATCAAACTAGGAGTGTTTATCCGGTCGCTCCAGTGGGCTATTCAGAGGACATTGTCCGGGAAACCCTTGACTTAGATGCTCGTCAAAGAGAAGCTGATATCACGATAGAAGAAATGCGATCTGTCTTGGGTATCGATATTTTGGGTTGGGTTCCAAATGATGATTACGATGCTGTGAAAGGAGTAGCCTATGATATGAAGACCAAAATGCTTGAAGCAGCTGAGACTCCAGAAGATATTATCGGTGTCCGGGATCATTTTCCTTTTGATGATTTCGATGAAGGCGCCTGAGGCATTTCTCGAATTGTTTGATTATTTTTGTCTATTTATCGACAATACTATTGTTCTGGGCGGATAACGCTATCTACATGAGGGCGGCTGGACACTCCATTGGAAGAAGCAGTTGTGTGATCGTGCGCAAAGGGCCTGTTTTGATCATTGTTCACAGAAATGGATTTACCATGCTCAACGTGCTGTGCTGCCACGTCGCGAAGTGCGGTTTCAGGCTTGGGGTAAAGGAGAATGTAGGCATGGAAGTACATGGAAATTAGAGGTTTTAGAGGCAATGGATGCTTCATGAAGATCGGGGCACGTGAGCCAGGGAAATTGCAGGGTAAAGGAGAGGGAGTGAACAGGCCATTGAAAGAATTCTGGCGATCCATCCTGGAAAATGAGCAAATTGGGAAGCAAGCAAAGACTACTGACAAACGTTTGAGGAAATTGATTATGCTGCCTGCGTAGCTGTGTAAAAAATTCTTGAGATGGACCAGGATATTTGTAGCCAGCAGATTAGGGACCGACTGAAGGTCCAAGACCCATAATTGGGGCTTCAACGGAGTACTACGCCTCCTAAAGCCGGATGGCCATGGAGTAAGCCCGTCCCTGTACTCGTGCTCATGCGCCTCACGCGCCATGGGTCTTGGAAATGGATGCAATCGACCATCCCACGGAGCTTGCCTGGGGTCACGTACCAATTAGGTAGTCGGTTAAATAGATGTTCCGCACCACATGATTAGGGTAGCCAATGATAGTTAAACAGGGTCGAGCTTTCGTTGGCCAATGTAATGTTTTTGGAGAAAAGGACACGTTCAGCTTCACAAGGTTAAGGCGGGGCCTCTGGGTGCGATCCACTGGGGTTCGGGTGGCAAAGGTGAGCTTCGGGTGAAGGATGAACAAGGTGAAGAGAAAGCGGCAAGGGCACTAAACCCAATGAATCGAGAAAGGGCCGGTGAGCAAAACATACAACCAAAGGCTATCTGGATAGATTTCTCAGTCTCCCGAGACTCTATAAATGTAGGATACTAGTAAATCCCTACACACTACAGCCTTGGTGTCCGAAAGAGGGTCTTGCCCGAGTTGGACTAGGGATGTTTGACCATCCCGTAACCTCCCGGCGGTTCAGAGTGTTGTATGACTGCGCGGGTTGTGTATAGCCTCAAGATGTCCTACTATGGTAGTGGAAGGGACATATTGGGAGATGGCTATGTTGATATTCATCTATTAGTTGTAGTTCTCGTACTATCACCATTCGTCATTCACCCCGTGGCTTCCAGGCCAGGTGTTGGTGACTGTCCGCTGCTGTCGCTGTCCCGGTATTCACTTTGTCGCTTCCTGTTTAGGAGACTGGTGTTGACCCTGCCTCTTATTATAAGTCTCCAGCGGTCCCCCCTCCCCCCTTTCCTTGAGTCTTCCAAGCCTCTCCTCCACCTCCTCTGTGACCTCCGCTTGCTTGCCTGCCTCCCGTCCTGCGTGCGTGCCTGTCTCTGCGCCTCCTATTTTCCTGTCCGCCTGCCTGTTGGTTCACCTGCCCTGCCTTCCCCGCCGCGATGGCTCCTCGCGAGGTCAGCTTCCACCGGGAGCTTGCGGTGTTGCTCCAGCGCTTTGGCTTGACTCGCAGCCCGTCCGTCAACGCCATTAACAGTCTTCCTGCCGGCCGCCTCCACATTTTGCGCGTCCTCCTCTCCTCTCTTCTCCGTGACAGTCCCTCGCGTGAGTATCGGATTGCGAATGCCACCCTCCTCGAAATCTCCGACCTCAATGATCGCTTGCTACGGCGCCTCCATGAGGCCAATTTCCGTGCCCTTTGCAATGCCTTTGCTCTGCCAGCCAATGCCAATCCTATCCATTTGGCTGCCCTAGACATCGTCTCCCTCGAATTGTTTCACGATAGCATCACCGCCCTCCAGACTGCGGCCAACCATGACCGTCGCGTCCTGTCCCCTGCCTTCCCCGCCGAGCTGCAGCGCCTCTGGGAGGCCAGTCAGAACTTGCTCGACGCCCACGATAGCGAGATCGCTCCTCCTTCCTGTAAGTCTGTCCACCGTCCAGGGAAGCTAGCTCTGACTTCTGGGGATTGGAGTCTAGGATGACACTTCCTGCCTCTTGCCAGCCCGCGCGTTTTTCGTTGTTGCTCCTCCGTTAGTTTGGGCTCTCTGGGGTGAGCCGTACTTATTTGGGCTGGGTATCAGGAGCTGGTAGTTTATCTTCAATAAAATCAGGTTTATTAACTAGGATATGCATCGTTAAAGGCTACTATCTGTAGACCAACTATAGGGATCCAGAAACCATGAGGTCCTACCTTATCTTGTAGTTGGATTAGGTCTTCAACGATATCCACTTCTGCCTTGACAGCTTCTAAATCATTGGAAGAGGCACTACTCATAGCATTAGCCGAGTCCAGACCCTGTTCTTATAATGTCTCACACGCACCAATGAGTATCCATGAATCCAGGCCCTTTCTTATCGGCATCTCCGCAGTCTTCCAAATCAAGATTTGGCCTTGTGGCGTAATTTAGTCGAGTAGTGGACTTGAAGGGATGACACATTCCGGTCAGGGAAATGGTCTGCGATCTCAGACCATGACATCGCCTCCCTTTCTTTCAGCCGGACCAACAGCGCATTCTCATCTGACGTGTACGGTCTTTGTTTTCCTGAAATTCCTGTCGAAGGGGGCTGGTGCACTGTCGAACTCGTGTCAGGCACAAAGGTAAAAAAATACGCTGTCTTCAGGCCAGAATCCGATGCAACTGTGAGAAGAGCTTTTCCGCGGATTTCATGAAAATCACGGGTACAATGGCACGAAGCGGGAAATGAAAGGTCCAGAGGATGAGAAAGATGCCTGGAAGCAAGCGTCCGCTTCTTCACCTTCAGACTCGGACCTTCAGTGCGAAGGAAAGACGCATCCGGAACCTTGTGGTTACTGCCTCCTTGATCTGAGCGAAGTCGCTTATTGCACGCTGCCGCAGCGGCCCTTGTGCTTGCCCTGGTGGCTCTTCCTTGCTTCCATGAAGGTGCTGGTACAACCACAGCTATTGACGGATAGCGTACTGGGCCGTTAGAAATTGGCGTTGTTCTAGCACCAGAATGTTCCGGACTTGAGCACTGGAACGACCTAGGAAATGGGCTAAATGCAGTTGACATGGCTTCGGTGCTACTGGAACTTCCAGCCCGGCCCGGAGCATCGATTTTCCGAGAGCATGGAACTTCACTGAGCTCAGGTGTATGGCACGAGTTCGTATCCTCTTCGCAGGGTACAGAGCTGATATACTTTGAGGAAGCCCCTATGATTAGCGAGTTTCCCGAGGCTGACTCTTGCTGGGAATCACCAGTCGTGGATAGGCCGCTAGAAACATTGTCCGCTTGTTTGGATGTGGGCGCGGTGACACAGGGAGCGTATGAAATGCGAGGAGTCTCCGCTGCTTTGCTATGAGGCATGGAATCTAGAATATGTCAGACAAAGAAAGGTTGATTTCCAACAGTATCAAGTATTATACCAACTTACTTGGTAACTCATTCTCCTGCACATCGAGAGAATCAAGCTCCAATTGGACTGCGGGGCATGATACTGGTATCGCAGAGGAGTCTTTGAATGGCGCTGGCTCGGATGAAGCCAAGCGAGAGCCTCCATTATCCAATCGAGTATCAAGAGTGGCTGGAATGATTGGTGCCACAGCGGTTCCGATATCTTTCGTCATTTGATGCTCAGTGACGCTATAAATCCTATCGATCTCAAAATCAAATGTATTCGATAGATAAGTTGTACGGGTAGATGGCAGTCCCTGTTCTGGAGGTGCCTGAGACGATGCTGGGATCATCTCTGTGGGAGAGAAATGCTGGAAAGTTCGTGGAATATGAACTGGTGGTGACTTCCTTCGACCGATGGAAGGCGGCTGGCTTGGACCACGGTAGAACTCGATTTGATCAAGATTCACCCTCATTTTTTAAAGTGCAGACAAGTCACGGAGATAGTAATCCTTGGTAGATAAAGCCGCCGTAGGTTGAAGTCAAACAGTAGTAAAATCAGTTGCAATGATACCCATCCGTCGCTAGCAATACAAACGAAATGAAAGAAACTGAAAGCAGTAGCTCAAGGAGCCCTTTATAGGGTCGAAATGCTACCTGAGTATCATGGGGTGGGGAACAAGCAGTGGAGCGCCTGGTAGGCTTCATACTACCGGAGGCCTGTGTCTTCTGTGCCTTGTTGGATCCGGCCCTCACTTGTATCGGGTGCAAATGCGGGAATGCGTCCAATAGTTGACCGAACCGCTTCAAAGAGGGCTTCGGGCTTGCAGTGCCCACCTTGAAAAGGCCGTCTTTCCGGAAATGTAACGTGCATCCTTCGAAATAGGAAATCCTCTACGCCAGGGGTAGCCTGCTGTTTGCAGGCCACACAAGCCACTGGGTCCATGGCTAGTCAAGATGTTTCCGCTCAGCCTCGGAGCTCCTTGAGGCATTTTTGCGATTGGCCTGTGAGTCAGAAGCAGACCTAGCAAGCAAGTGACTGCACCGGTTGGCGGATATGTTCGGTCGACTGTCGGCTGGGCTAGAGAAGTGACGCGAGATCAGGAGTGCTGTGTTGCATTGGCGATAAGACTAAAGCAGAGGCTAAGGTAATGAGTCCCACATTGCCAGTCACCTGCCCAAACTGTGCACAGCCTTCTATTCGCCTCACATGAGGAAGGCCGAGGATACAGACCCGAGAATAGGGGGAACATTTTGTACCCTGATGTAGTCAGGGCTGCCGGTATCCCGTTCAACAGTTAACAAACAACGAGAAACTCCCTAAAGAACAGAACCAAGTATATCTGCTTGTAACAGCTTCAAGCCATCTGTACAGTAAAAAGGAAACACCAAGCAAAATATGTAGCACAGGAAACCAAGGATGATCCATGCCATTTGCGACACACCTGGGCGTGGTCTGGTTATGTGAGTGGAGAAGCAGGCTGTGCTACAGCCGCATAATTTTTCAGCTGGCTCGGGGGGGCGAGCAGAGAGGCCACGTCAGCCGATCTCAGAAAAACTTCGGAGGCGAAATTAGAAGGGAGGAGAGTATTGGGAGGAAGAGAACTATTGTTGAGCGACGCACCGCAGCTTTATATACATGGCAGACGTTGTCAGGCGGGCGGTGGAAGACGGCATATCCCGATCAGGGTTAGCGGAATAAGCCAAACCCGGTACGGACGGGCTAAACCATACATGGCTGGCGCGATCCCGGATCTGGCGCCGGCCACACGGACGCTAAACCCGAAGAAGGGGGCAGCCGAAACCGGCAGCGGGCCAGCAAATCGCAATTCTACTATTTATAATATAAAATAATTTAATTTTATTTATCTAAGATTGTGTAAGAGGTGTATATATAATATATAATTATATATTTTTAATATATTTAATAATAATAAACTAATAATATGATTTCTTTTCTAAATATTATAGATTCTATTAAAAATTATTTAAATTATATAATTAATTAAAATACTCTTATAGCCTCTAAGATATCTATAAGGAAGTAAGCTATATTCTTTTACTATTTATATAATATATATAGTAATAATTAATTCTAGTAATTTTTTAAGAGTATTAAGTAGCACTACCGGCCTATATAATTTAGATAGATAGAAATTATAAGATTCTTTCTTATAAAGGACTACTGTGATTAATTTTTAGAAATATTTAAAATTATATTTTATATATATATAAGTATTAAAGATTATAATAAATATATTAATAAATATTTTTTTATTAGCTAGTATATACTACACGTAGTTAGGAACAGTATTAATACTAAATATTTTATTTATAAGAATATGTTTAATAATATCCTATATCTTTTATTTTATTATTAAAAAAAATTCTAGGGCCTTTAGTTTCTTAGCTATATTAATATTAAATAAATTAATCTCTAGAGGCTCTAGAAAGAAAGTTTATTAAAAAATCTTTATTTTCTACTTTATAATCTCTATATCACTATTCAGATCTTTAAGAATCAGAATAATCTTATTATTTCTATTTTTATTTCTAGTTTATTATAATATTTACTATACTTTATGGGGTTTTTTCTCTATAATTTTATATATAATATCTTAGTAAATATTTTGCAAGATATATTTAATAATTTTTATTTTTTTATTTTTTATTATTATATATTTCTTCTATTTTTTTTCTATTTATTTATTTATATATATATGTCTTGCTTTTCTTATTATCTTTATTATTTTATAATATTTTAAAATAAATCTAAAATTAGTTTATTTACTAGAATTAATCCATAGGGTTAACTCTATAATAATATATTATACTATTTCTATGAAATAATCTATAATAGTATTAATTTATTTTAGAATAGAATTCTCTAAATAATTCTATAGATCTTCTTTAAGGTTTATCTTTATAAATTTATATATTTTCTTTATATTTATAGTTTTTTAATTCTTTTTCGGTGTTAACTTCGCTAATAGTATATCTAAATTAATAATTATAGCTATTAAAAAATAGTTAAAATTAATATATATAATAGATATAATCTTATATATAATTAAACAGCTTATTAGCTTGGAGATATTAAAGATTAGATTAATTATAGTTTAGTAGTTTGAGACGGCCGTTCAACACAGCAAAATGAGGTCGTATTAGTGCTAACTACTCTAGAACTTTAAGCGTAAGGAGGAAAAAAGAAAAACAAGAAGTATTATAAGCGCTCACTTAAAGAAAACAATATTAAAGTAAATGAAATAAATATAATCATATAATCCTAAATAAGGTTGCTATCATATTATCCCCCTATTTAAATCTAACTATCTCTAATCAAGGGAATATTATTATTATCATAATCTGTAATGAATTTATTATTCTCCGCGGCTATAATCTATATAGAGAGTTATTTAGATAGTCCAGGACAGTCTGGATAATAGGTATAAAAGTTATATAAATAAAAAAATATATTTTTAAAATTACTAATGGGATACCACTCGTGGTTATTTTTATTAGAATCTATCTATTTAATACGGTACTGTAGGATTCCTATCTATAAATAATTTTCTAAGATTTATTCTACTTCTTACTCAGTATAATTATTAACTTTAATTAAGAAAGCTTAATTTAAGATCTATCTAGATAACAGCTCTAAAGTACCGCGAAAGTAAAATTTATCAAGATAAAAAATAAAATAAATCTTTATATTATTAAATAATTAAACTCAGAATATGTAACTAATTTTCTCAGTAATAATTACTAAACTATATTAATTTTCTAATAACTTCTAGAATAATTATTTTTAATACTAATTTCTAGTATTTATATAAATCTTATTTCTAATATCAAAATTTACAGGCTAATATTATTAGTTAACTATATAAATCTAAACTTATTAAATAGTCTATATATCTTTCTTTACTAACTTCTATATTTATTCTATACAGCGGGCCAGAGTTCAGGTTTATTATTAATTAATAATATCTATAATAGAGGTCTAGAAAGATATCTAATTAAAAAAAATATAAGACTTATATTTTTACTTAATTATAAAGGATAATAGTCCCGTGGATTCCTGGAGTAAGATTATAAAAATAAAATTAATTAATAATAAGAGTTCTAACCAGTTATCTTAATAATAATTTATAAAAGAAATAAGTTTTTATACTATATACTGGTTAACAATTTCAGTTTACCTATTAATTTAAAGATAATATATTATTAAAAACTTAAATTTTACTTATAATATATAATATAACTTATTCTAAAATTTTAACACAAATTATCTTTCTTAATTTAATATAATTATATTTAGAAATTTTAATTAAGAATATATATACTCTAGAAAGAGCTAGACCATGTCTTATATAAATATAATCTTTATATATAATATTAAAATAACTTACTTACTTAGCTGGTCTATTATAATAAATATAATATTAAAGTTATAGTAATTCTTTAGGAACATCTAAAAGTCTATTAATAAATACTATTCTAGATAGTCTAGGATTAGTAAAGATTATAAAAATCTTAAAAAAAAAATCTTATCTTATATTCTTCCATTTATAGATTAGATAGTTATTTAAATAATAATATATATCTTAGTTCTAAATATTTTAATAATATTAATATTTCATAAGATCCAGCATCTTTGTTTAGCCTAGATAAATAAATAATAATTAATAGTAGATTTTATCTAGTAATTAGGTATATAAATCTCTATTATCCAGGATTATTAAAAGATTATTAAAAAATATAAGTTTATTTTCTAAAATATATTTTTTTTTACTATAATAGACTTATTCCCGGTAAGACTCCAGGAAGATATAATTCTAATTAGCTATTAAAAAATAATTTATAACTTATAAGTATTCTTCCACGGAAATAAAAATTATTAGTAATTTAAAGATTAATAAAAGAAAATATACTCTATTTTCTAAATATTTTAAAGATAATAAGATTTACTTATAATATTATATTAGGATTTATTTATTTTTATTTTTATAAATTAATATATTTACTAAAATATTATACTTCCCAGGGCGGAATCAAATTAAGAAATAATATTAGAAAAAGAACTCAGCCCACTACGCTTAATAAATATTTAATTTTTTAGTAGTCATGAAATACTCTAAAGCTTAATAATTAATTAAAATATTAAAATAGTCTATATACTAGAATTCTTCTAGCTCTAGTTATTATTTCTCCAAGACACGAATAATTGCTAGTAACTTTTTATCATAAATATTATAATTATATTCTATAAAAAATATAGTCTTGAAATAATAAACTACTAGATACTAGACTTTATTTACTAGCTATAAAAATATCTCTATAATAACTCTATCAATAGTGTCCATCTTAATATAAATAAGAAGTATGGAATTATAGTAGGCTAGAATAAAAACTAAAACTAACATCTTTTTAAATATTTTAAAAGCTTTAGTATAAGTATAATCCTAGTTAAAGATAATATCTTTTTAAATTAATTATATTAAAGATTATACTATTTTATTATAAATTTTAATAAATCTTCAGTAGAAGTTATAAAAATCTAAAAATAATTAAATTCCTTATATAATTATTAGGATTATTTATTTAATAATAATAATAATCTTTATTAAATCTATCTAAATACTATTAATAACAATAATAAATCCTAAAAACTTAGTTTTTATAATATAGAACTCGCACTTATAAATAATAGTCTATAAATCTATAGTCTATAACTTCTTAAGTACTAAACATATATATAACTCATATTTAATTATATTATCACTATAAATCAATACATTATTAATATAAACTATAATAAACTTATCTAAGTATTCTATTAAAATTTTATTAATAAGTTATTAGAAGGCAGCGGGTCTATTAATAAATTTAAATAAGAAAATTTAATACTTAAATAAGTTATATTATATTTTAAAAATTATAAGATCTTCTAAAGCAAGATTTATTTTAATCTAGTAGAAACCCTGACATATATTAAGTTTAATAAAGATTTTTATATTATATAGATAGTTTATTATCTCATCAATAAAAAACAAAGAATATAAATCTTTTTTAATTAAAATATTTAATTTTTAATAATCTATATAGAAATAGAGGCCTCCTCTAGGCTTTCAAACCATTAAAATAGAGAATATAAAGAATATAGAATTTAATATAATAAATCTTTTATTTAAATTCTCTATAATATAATTATAAGAGGCCTGCAGCTCTTCTACTATTATCTTATAAAAAAAAATAGTATTTAAAGAATTCTTACTCTCTAACTAAATCTTATAGTTATAATATTAGGATAGAGGTAGCGTATTAGATTCCTTCTTTAAAAAGATATTTATTAAATTATAATATTACTTAGAGAAGATTTTTTTAATTTTTTTCTCCTTACTTATATATGGAGTCTCTAATTTCTCTATAAAAATTTTCTTAATAATATTAAATAAAATAATAAAAGTCTTTATTTTTAAATTCTTTAGATATTATTAAAAGCCAGCCGCTCTAATAAAAGCTATCTTTCTATAAAAGAGTCTAATTAAGATAAGCTTCAGTTTAGACTTCAGGATTCTAGAAGAAAGATAATATTAATAATTCTCTCTAATTAAATTATATTTTATTTTTACTAAAATTTTATATAAACTACTTCAGTTAATATAAGGAAGAATTAATAATAGTTATAGAAACTTTAATTATTTATTTTTTAATTACATCTTATAGTCCTTCTAAACTATATTTTATTAATATTTATAATCCACCGGGGACCGCTCTAAAATAATTTAAAAAATATTTATAAGAAGTCTAACTTTTACCTTATTCTTTAATATTAACTAACTTAGCTAGATTAATCAATAATTCTAATAATCTAGTAAGATATTATATTTAATAAATTATATCTTTTTAAAAATAGCATCATACCTTCCCAAGTCCAATATAAGAAAGAGAGTATTTAAAAATTAGTAACTATTAATTATAAAATTTAATTAAATTATATATATTAAATTAATAGTCTACTTTCTATTAAAGTCTATAACTAGAATTACCTTCTTTAAAGATAGTATTAGGATTTTAAAGTATCAGACTAATTTAATAATAAATTAAATATTTATTATTAAATAAATATTAATTTCAGAATTAATAAATATACAAGTAAAAATAGCGATACTATCTTTAAAAAATAAAATAATAATTATAAAATTATTACTATTATTTTTTAATAAATCTTATAAATTTATCATACTTATTTAAGCTTCTAGCTTATCTAAGATAGAGATTTTTCCTAAATATTATTTTTTACTAATTTAAATTTTTTTATAGAGACTTCCAGAGCTTTTACTTATATAATCTTTTTTTTAAGATATTCTTTACTCCTATAACTAGATTTTTTATAATAAAAATATTTCTTATTTTTTATCAGTGTCTCTTTAATCTCCAGTTCTATACTAAAAACTTAGATCAGGGATTTAAAAGAAATACTTATAATACTTAAAATAATAATAAAAGAATAAAATATATAAAATTTAATATAATTTTTAATTATTATAAAGTTGCTTTTAGTATATTTCTTAATTTATTTTTTAATTATATTTATAAAATTAACATATTACTTCACAAATTTTTTAAAATCTTTATTATTATAATTATACACAGTGAGATCTTAAAGTTTAATAGAGAATTTATTATAGAGATTATTTTTTTAGATACTCTTATTAACTCCAGCTTCAACAGCAAAATAATAAAAAATTAAGATAGAAATATAAAATTTATCTCTAATTTTTATCTATAAGTCTTGGTACTGGTAACGGGCATTATAAATCTTATTAAAATTAGTAAAGATAATCTTTAGATATTTAAATATATTATCTAAATTAAAAAAGAAGTTAATGGCGTTAGAATAAAGGTATAAAATAAGATATCTTTTAATAATATTCTAATATCGGCTGGTAATATATATCTTATATATAATAAAAATACTATACTAATTAATATTAACTTCTAATTTTTATTACATAGTAAGAACCTAGTTTTTATAAATCAAATCCACGCTATTATTAAATAGAGAAGAATCTAGAATCTTCATAAATTTCTTTATTTCTATAGAAATATTTTAATCTAAATATATTTATTATTATAAAACTTACACAGTAAAGTAGTCTTATTTTCTAATAAAATACTTAATTTTCTAAGCCTACTAATCCTGCTGGTCCAGAAGATTATCTTTTTTAGTTTTTAAAATATTAAAAATCTTTAGAAGGATCTTGAAGATCTACTTCAGATCTTTCTTATATTAATTATTAAATTTAATCTAATTAAATCTATCTTTCTAGTCTAGTTTATCAGGCAATATCGCGGAAAGTTATTAATTATTCTTAGAACTAAGAATCTAGGTACTTTCTCTGGCTATTTTATTTATTCAGTCAGTTAGGTAAGTTTTTTAGCTGTTAAGCGTCATTAAAAATATAGAATAGGGACTATTAATAGCTTAATAGAAGCTAGCCGTGTACAGTAGTAGAAGAAGAATAAAAAATAATACTTAAAATTATAAGATAGCCGTTTAACACAGTAAAATAAGGTTATATTAGTGCTAACTATTCTAGAACTTTAAGCATAAGAAGGAAAAAAGGAAAACAAGAAGTATTATGGGCGCTTACTTGAAGAAAATAATATTAAAGTAAATGAAATAAATATGGTCACATGATCCTGAATGAGGCTGCCGTCACATAGTTTATATACTTCTAAGTAATAATACTTAATTTAAATTAAAGATTTAAATTAGTATTATTTATTAGAATTAGTAGAAAATTTATTTTAAGATTAGATTCTACATTCTCACTATCTTATATAAGATAATAAAAATTAAAGTTACTTAGTATAAACCAATCTTTATTTTTTAATTACTTGTTGTCTAATGGGATTAGACTTATTAAAATATTTATAATTATTTTACTATTACTATTATATATATTTAATAAGTATAGGATCTATTTATATTTATTATAGAGATAGAGCTTCTATATATTATATAAATATTTTATATATTACTATTTACTTGAGTTAATTTTTTTAGAGATAAATATATATATTTATACTTAATTTTCTATCATAACCGCTGGATATAGTAATTAATAATTATAAGTAAAATTATATATAATATTTAAGATAGAGTTTTTTTATAATTTTTAAATTATAACAATATCTGCTTTAAAGACCTGAGAGTCCTATAAAAAATATTTTATTATTATATTTTTTAATTTATTTATATTATACTAGATAATTTATAATAGTTTTTTATTTATTATTTAAATATCTCTAGGATTTCCTTGGTTTTATAATATAAATAAATATAGTAAAATAATAAGTTACTTCTTACACTATTAGCTCTATATTTTCTAAATTATATTATAATATTAAATATGGAACTATTCAATGATTTATTTAATATTAAACTAGAAGATATTAGATCTTATTCTAGAAATTAAAAAAGAACTTTTAAAGTTTATATTAAAGTATAGAGGTTAGAATCAGGATTATTATTATTAATTTTTATTAATATTTTTATTATTCTTTATATAGGCTTTAACTAAGCTAGTTATAGTCTCTATAAGATTACTAATATCTTATATTTAAAATTATATTTAGACTCAAAGTATAAAATCCTTTAGATTTTTTTTAACTATATATTAATAGTTTTAACTATTTTATTTACTAATTATATATATATATAATCTTAGCTATTATCTTCTTTCTAGTAGATTATTATCTAATTTTATAATTAAATAATTAGTTTATTTAAAATTTAAGAATTAATCTAGTTTATAGTTTTATAAAAGCTACTAATATTATTATTTTTTTATTTTTATTCTTATAACTAGCCTACTTACTTTTACTTATTATTTTTATTATTATATGTGCTTTAGTAGGTATTAAATCTATTATTTTTATATTTATTATATCTATTATATTACTATTAATTTATTAAATAAAAATATAGTAGTGTCTCTAGGATTACTATTTCTAAAAATATTATCTTATAATAGTTTATTTATAGAGATTATCCTTACTAAAAATAAAATAATTTAAAAATAGAAAAAAATAGAGTAATAATATTTAAATAATTTTTTAATAAATTTAGTTATAATTTATTATATTTTTTTCTTATAAATTAAATATATTTAGCTCTATGTGTAATATATATTTCTATAATTAATATATTTTAATTTTTTCAATTTTACTTATCTTTCTCTATAAATATTTATAAGTCTGGTGATACTCCGTGCAGTATATATAGATTATTTAATTAAAATAAATATTTTTTATATAATTATATTATTAATAATTGTAGTATTAATAGATGTGTAATATTTAATTATATTTAATTATAATTAAGATTTAAAAATCTTATATAATATTATATTCAATCGCTTTATTTACTGGAATAAGAAAGGTAAATTTAATAATAATTATTAAAGATTTTTACTTCTTAAGGCTCTAGAGAGAGATAATTAATTAGTATATATAAAAAATCTTAATATTATCTTTCTAGTAGTAGATATTATCTATTAATAAAGCTTTATTAATTTTTTTTAGTTAAATAAGATTAATTAATTTAATTTATATTTTATAAATTATAATTTTTTAAATTGGATAATAGATAACTATATCTTTTTAAAATTTATATACTTATGAGGAATACTACTAGGTAGTCTTTATCTTTATAATAAAGTAGAGATTAAGATTTAAATTATTTAACTTAAACTGCCGCGTTATGATAAATTTTATAATAATTAAAAAAAATATTAGTTTAATAAATCTAGATATATATTTTTTCAGTCTTTACTAGGATATTCTTTAGAAGTATTTTATAAAACTAAGTTATACTCTCTAGATTACTAAATTTAATAATAATCTGAATCTCCTCTATCAGCTTAGAGAAGAATATATTTATTAAAATTAATCTTAATTATATTAAATTATGTAGTAGTGGTAGCATATTTTTCTATATAGTAATATTAATCTAGTTATAAATATTAATAAAAAAAGAAAATTTTTTTATAATAATCTCTAAGGAATACAAATACTTTTTTATATTTTAATAAATCTACCAGGAATTTCTACATATTCTTAATATAATTAGTAACTAGTTTAGATACTTAAGAGCTCTTACTTACTTTTAGGTATTTAAGTATTGTATTTATATTATATTAGAGATTTAAAATATATTTCTAGGAATGTTCTGATTTCCTCACAGAGATAACTAAACTAGACTAGTTAAATGTCTTCGATGCTATTCTCAGAATAACTAATCAATATTAGTATTATTTAATAGCGATGAGAGTTACGAGAAACTTATCTAATTTTAACGCCCGTAGGGTGTTACGTTACGGTGTGATTTCAAAAATTAGATTCCTGCGCAAGTTGTTGTTTTTTTAGAAGCCTTGCGGACAAACGTTCCTCCATATAACCACATATGATAGTCCTGAGAGCGATGGGCTTGGCAAAATAGGCACCCAGTCTAGTACCTTGAGTGGAGGGACAGAGCCAAGTTTATTGGTAGAACATCCGGGTAATTACTCAATGACAATGGTCGTATCCCCTATCCACATCCTATTTGAGATTTACTGCCGCTCTCCCTTTCAGTAGACTCCAATTCTGGTTCCCTTTCCAAAAAGGTTGATGAATTGTGGCTGGTGGTGGCACCTCTGGACCCTTGACCCACTCACGATTCACTAGTATTCGTTAGAAAATTAATTGGTTAGGCAGCCACAAGTGGGAGCTTTTACCAAGCAAGTTCAGCACCACAGGGCGGATCAATTCCAACCGCTGCACTATAAGTAGCCGTTTGTCGCGCATTGGTCTATTCAGTTCGCCATCTTTTCTCCGTCCCTCTCCCCTTGGTTCACCGAACTGCGAAAGCATCATGAACTTCTTTGAATGGCTTCTCACCCCCTTCAGCAGCACCCCTGCGCTGGAAATCAAGGAGCGGGTCTGGGACACTGAAACCGTGACGATGCAACAACCCGTCTCCCCCGAGAATCCCAACCCTGAGGTGAGCTGCTGCCGTATCCCCAACTTTGCCTTTGAAGTCGGCTAATCATCCAGGTGATCCATGATGCGACAGAGGTCGGCCTGCGCGGCGGCGGTGAGGGGAGTGAGGTTTGCTGTGGCGTGTATGTTCCTTCCCCTATAACACCTCGATACGAGACTGATCGTTGCAGGTGCTGTGGTCTTCTTTGCTTCGAATGCTGCTGTGGTGGCGATGACTAGACTGTAGGGATGAATCAATAGGGTCTCGTCGTGGCTTGAGGATACGGGGTGGAAAGGGATAAGATTGTGATCAATAATATACTATATGTTCTTTGGACTATGCAAATATCTCTGGCACTGGTAGTAGAGATTTCCAGGCTGGGTTCACCTGTGGCCTGTTATCATGCGCCCATAAAGGTTCAATCGCACGTGTCTTCGCCATGGAGAGCCAAGCCACACTTAAGGAAACCCAGGTAGATGCAATGTGGTGTGACAAAAAAGGATGGTCATCACCGTGCATAGCCTTGGAATAGGGGAAGCTCAGGGAACGGTCTTGGAAGGCTACTATCTAGTCCCTTTCGCAACAATTTCTACCGTAGGATACTTTATCGGCTAGTCTTGGTGCCGGCCTAGAGGAAATAAAAGAAAAAAGAAAAGAGAAAAAACCCCTGGAAAGGGTCTTTCTGTCTCGAATTAAGCTCGGGACCCGCGGGCTGACGTGGGGATAGCCTCTTCAGTATGATTGGGGAACCTAATTTCCCTTTGGGGAGACGAATACGGATTGCCCGTTCCCAGCTTAGTATGGTTGGGCCTGGGATGGAATGTTTCCAGACGCATCACTATCCATACTTCAAAGCACCCAACCATTGGATTCTTTTTCTCGCACTTTCAGTATCTCTCCAATGTCCGACCAGAAAGCCCACGACAGACACAGAATGGCAGATACTCAGAACGGTTACCGGGCATGGCCGACGAACCCGCCAACGTACCACGCGGCCAACTCGGATGAAGTCCAGCGTGTCACTGCCAACAAAAACTGGAATGACTCTCTGGGTGACTGTTGCTCTCCGGGCTCTTTGTGTATGTTTTCTTCGTTCTGTCTATGAGTACAGAAAGAGTACTCATCCACGTTCAGGCCTCACCACCTGCTTCCTCCCGTGTCCCACCTTTGGCAAAACCCAAGGTCGAATTCAGAACCCAAAGCTCGACAACTACAATTCCTGCAATGGAGAGGTACGAAGCCGTTATCTACCAAAATCTGGATACTGATTCTATAGTGCGCCATCTTCACACTTCTGGCCGTCACCTGGACACATTGGATGCTACAATATGGCATTGAGGGCTCTTGCTGTGGGTATTGCTGGGTGACGTTCTGGTGTGGGTGCTGTGCACTGACCCAGGAGGAAAAGGAGGTTGAGTTACGGACCAGGCCGGAGTTGGCGGGTGATCAGATGGCACCACAGATGGCGTACCCTAAGTAGATGGGTGTGCTCGTTTCATTGTCTAGCGAATCAAATTTCCTTTTACTCAAGTCCAACTGTCTCACTCGCTATCGTTGTTGGTCTCAAGTACTTCCGGTCTCAAATGGCTTGGCTGGAATAGTTGCCACTTGCCGAAGCAGCTAGTTGCCCAATTACGCATCAGTGGGATCCAGAGACCCGAAATGTTTTCGGTACCGACTTTTTCTGAATTATTGATTATAAGGGAAGTAGGAGGAGGAGGTGGTGAGGTGTTACTTAAGGAGGTTGAGTTGAGATATCGTGGGTGGTGGCCGTTGGATTGTGATACAGTGGATTTTGGTGTACAGTTCTAGGTATAGATAGATGTCAAGGAGTGTATTGGTTAAACTATCTAGACGATCCCATTATCCCAGGCCACAAATCCCCAGATTTAGATAGCCTTCTTGGTCAGCTCGACCTCAATGCAGCCATCGGGAAGAGTAGCACCGGACCGGTCGACGTAGATCATGTAGGTGGGAGGGCCCGCCGCGTAGAGGGAGACATGAGGGCAGGCGTAGACGGAGCCCTGAGCCCACTCGAGAACGTTGTTGCTGCCGGTCGTGAAACCCTCGGTCAAGCCGCCGGCGGCGATGCCGTTGATGCTCTTGAGGTCGACGTGGCCGTCGGTGCCGACGTAGACTGTTTCATGGTTAGGGTGATGTGGTTGGAGGGGAGGGGAGGGGAGAACTCACCGACATCGCCGTTTTGGATGCCCAGAGTACCATCACCGCCGACGAAGTTGATACCGTGGTCGCCGTTGGGAGCCACGATGAAGGCGTCGCCTTGGCTGATCAGGGCGCGGTTCTGGAGTTCGCTGGTGCGGGACTGCGAGTCGCTGATAATCAGCTGGAAGGGAGAGGCGGCGAGAGCGCTGGCAATGAGAGCGGAGAAGGCAATGGCGGACTTCATTTTGATCGAGGTGGTTTGGTTGACTTGGGAAAGACTTGAATGGATGGATTGATGCTGTGATGGTAGTGAGGGTGATGAGGCAGGGTCTTGTCGGCCTTTTGTATCTGGATTCTGGGAGCAATTGCTGCTACTTCTGTCCATCAAGGTGTTTGCAATGTCTTGGCCCTCATGTGAGAGTGATGCTCTGCTATCCGGTGTTTCCGACTATCAAGGTTCTCATCATGTCTCAGATCCACCTAGCGATGCCGCTAGAGGACCCTGAACCCCAGCACTCGATCTCTTTCCCGTCAGGGGTTGTGTGATGTCTCAGATTTTTTCCAAGCGATATTGCTAAAGCTCGCTGTCACTCTTGGCTCAGACTACCAAGGTTCTCTCGATATATGGAATTCTATATGGGACCGATACTACATCATCTGTTGCGTGCTATCCAGGTTCTCGTCATGCCTTAGCTCCAACGTAGAATAACGGTATAGGTGTGGCGCATCTGCTCCATGAGTAGTCTAGCTAGGTAAGCTGCAGTCATAAGAATTGCTTAAACCCCAAGGTCCGATCCAGATCCCAACCTTGATGGCAATTCTCCCCGGTGAGGATGACCGCTAGGTCAGCACAGTGCAGGACTAATGCGTAGCATTCACTCTGGGTGAAGAGTTGCATCGTGAGAAATTGTACTTTCCATTCTGCGATGTGTGCCTTGGCAATTATGAGAATGATGTGATGTGAGATATGACAGCGATAGGTGACTTGCGACTAGCTCCGCCTGTCATGTCCGGATGTCTCTCGTGCCATTGAAACGGACGCCACCCTATGTTTAGTAGTGTATCATCCACCAATTACCGCAGCTAGGGTCTAATAAGTTCTCCCCACGTATCGCGGTGGCTCTCTTACTTCGCCCTGGCATCCGGTCGTTCCATGGCCTCCGATCTTGCAGGACGAGGAAGACTGGCGACATATGAAGCAGTCAGGAGGTATGTCTGTCTGGTATCCTATGTGAGAGGTTTCAAAGTAGACTAAAAGGGAGCTGTCTGGTCAAGGAACTGCGTGAAAGATAAAGATGGATTCCGATATTCGTCACTCTTAGCGATACCTGATTCCTCAGGCAGAAGTGTTAACTTACATAAACATACCATCGGAATGCCTAATTCAGAACGGAAACAGCAATGACATCATCCTAAAATACCCGAAATCCGGGAAAAACTCGGAAAGGAAATCGTGTCTCTTCCGGCATCCAAGATGATGTTCACCTTCCAGACCAGCCAGTCCTCTCCACCAGGGCAGGTACTTCGAGGACCGAGGCCGAAACGCGTCAAGATCAACGTCGCCTGCAATGTTTGCAAAGCTCGCAAGACGAAATGCGATGGTGCCAGACCAAGTAAGCCCGTGATGACCTGGCGTGTGGTCAATTTCTCACTGATGTAGTATGCGGGCCTTGTGCGAAACGGAAAGGAGCTTCGCCGGATTGTGTATATCGGGAGACTGATAGCGGGGATTCTCCGGTTGTGTAAGTGTTTGGCACGTTGCTGGGTTGCTCGTGGTTAATGCTTTACAGTTCTCGTGCCCGAAAGAGGACAGCCATAGACCGCACAGAGCAGTCAGGGGATATGAGTGAACGTCCAATGAATGACCTCCCAACGGATGACAATGATCGGGCAAGCTCGTATGTACCGAGTGGTAGTCTTTTTGGCGCATCCGGTGGAGTACATATCCTACCGGAAGGCACTCCTCGGAACACACAAGAAAACAGCAGTCGAGGCTTGCCCAAAGCGCTCAAACGACTGCCACGGTTACAGAGACAAGCCCCACGAAAAGCACCTGATTTGCAGTATTCCATTCCCCCACGAAAGGTGGCTGATATCCTCTTCAATCTGTACTGGGACTATGTTGACAGCGCCTACCCCTGGCTGGATCGGCCGGCCATTGAAAGCGCATACGAGACTCTATGGGTGAAAGATGGAGAACCGGCGATGAATGAGAGGGTTCTGCATTGCTTATTGAATCTGATGTTTGCTACATCGTGTGTTGCCTCTCAGGGCGAGCCCCCCCTCTCCCGCGATCACTCTTCGCCCGTCTTCTTCACCAGAGCCCAAGAGTTGATGACCTACGACGTGATGGAAATGTACAACTTCGAAATCATCCAGATCCTCTTGCTCACGGCGGTATATCAACAGCACGAGAGAGAGCCCCAGAGATGCTTCCGAAATATTGGAATGGCCATTCATATTGCCCAGGAGCTGGGGTTACATATTCCTGAAACGACAGAGGCGATGGAGAATCCAAAGGAGCGGGACCTAGCCCGTCAGGTTTGGAATGGATGTGTGATTTTGGACAGGTATGATACGCCGTGAAGGTGGAATGCATAACTAAGGCAGTCAGAATCTGTTCCATGACCTTCGGGTGCGCCCTTAAAATCCCCCAATCAGTTGCCAAAAAAGGGCTGAACGCCCTGACCCTGCCCAGCGATACTGCCAACATAGCACTACCATCCAAAGTCAACTTCTATATCTCATTCTGTCGACTGCACTACATCATCGGAGACGTTCTGGAAACCTTCTACATCGTCGGCGATACCAAGACAGAGCAAAGCTCATCACTCTTCGACAAATTTGCGAGCCTGTTTCGAATTGACTCCGCGCTGAACGATTGGGCCCGTAGCCTCCACCCTTTCTTCCAAATGCCGTCGGATGCTGAAGACCCGACGCCTACCAAGCATATCACTCGGGAGGCGAATGTTCTACGTGCCCGGTTTGTACTTGATCATCCAGCGGTAGATTAACACTAACGATGGGCGCTTCTGTTCAGGTACCTGTCTGTCCGACTCCTCCTTTTCAGACTTCTGCTGTTACAAATCCACCAACAAAGACCAGAGAATCCCCCAGGCGGTTTGTATACAGACGACCAGATCATGCCTCATGTCGTCTTCCAGTGCCAATTGAACTGCACCAAAGCTGCCGCCGATATGATTGAGTTCATCGGCCGAAACTCACCAGAGCAAAAACAAGCCTACATCCTACCATCTCATTGGTACACTGTCTCATGTAAGTCGTACTCTTCAAAACAGCCAACCGTGTTAACAAAGTCAGATGTATACATGGCTGTAACGAATTTGCTGGCAGCCAAATCATCCCCACAGATAGTCGAGTACTTCTCAGATGCTCGTCTGCAGGACATCTTGCAGCAGGCTCGCGACATTCTCAAAGATCATGAAGAACATCCTATCTTGGCCTCGAGGTGTAGCTCGGTTCTCAAATTGATAGCAGACTATGCCCCGGGGGAAGTGTCCGTGGGTGACCAGGACCAAACATTCATGCAGGATCTAGCCATGGATCGACAAGACCCTCAACCCATCTCGTATAGCTTGGCGATGGGTGAGCAATATTCGTTCGATTGGAACGACTGGCCCATGTTCTTTGCGCAGTTAAATGGCGATACCCCAGCCGGAAGCTGGGAGTTAGAGGATAACCTCTATCCAGAGCATTGATTCAAGAGGTCTCAGAGAGAAACTCTATATCTAATAAAAGCTACCGCACATGCAGACCCAAAGTGAACATTACAGCGCATATCTCACTCAGCTCCCAGTCACAAGTTGATCCCTCAAGAGCTAAAGCCATTCGATGCTCTGAGGATGATAACAGTTCGGAACCGACGGTGTCAACCAACGAGGCGATACACGTGTATCACTCAATTGAACCACAGGTTTCAGCAGCTCCATGTGACCCCATGGCCCCTCCGGGAAGCTAGTCAAGACCGACTCCGGCCCAGCTGCAAAGTATTGAGCAAACACCCTCTTCCACCCATCCATAACAACGAGCAGAATCTCCGTGACAAACAAGGAAGGCCCAATATATCCCCACTTGAACAGCTGATTACTCTTCTCCACCACTTCAGGTGCGTAAAGCCCAATCTCCGGCTCCAAGGCAATCGCATCAGCCTTGACCAACGAACTCGTCACCCGATACGAACCGCCATGTCGGGCCCGATCCCGCAGCGCCATCAGAGCACCCAACGCACCCACCAGCCCCGTGGTCATATCAGAGATAGGCAGTGGGGGAAGAATGCTCGTCCCATCCTTGAAACCCAGAGAGCGACCCATAACGTAGGATGAACCTGACGCCGCATCGCCAATCTGCTGCCACCCCGGTCGCTCGTGGTACGGGCCGTCCGGTCCATAACAGTTCTCCTCCACGTAGACGATCCCTTTGCCCCGGGTGCCGGCCATCTCGAGAAGATCGTTGACTCCGAAACCTTTCCGCGCGATGACGTTGGGGCGGAAGCCTTGGATGAATACGTCGGCGTCTGCGATGAGTTCTCGCAGTCGCGACTTGTCGTCTTCTTTGGTTAGGTCCAGGTCGATGGTGCGTTTTCCGGCGTTCAGGGTAAGTTGCAGGACCTATGCGTTCTGTTAACACGGCGTCTCAACTAGAGGCAGAATGGTGGCATACGTTGAGATCTGTCAAGCGGCTGCAGTTCACTCGAATGACATCCGCCCCAAATGCAGCAAGTGTGGAGCCGATGACCGGACCGGCAATGATGCGCACGAGCTCCACCACTTTGATCCCTGCCAGTGGCCGCTTGTCTGCGACCTTGGGGAACGGGACTGGTGGTGTCGGGATGGCGTGCGACTGACGAGAGTAATTAACGAGTGGATGAGAGGCGAGCCTCTTTCCCATAGCGGTCTCATTCCACCCCTGCGGTGTGAAGCAGATACTCCCACAGAACCCGTTCTTGATGTTAAGCATCTCCAGCTCATCGGCCGTCCATTGCTCGACATGCCGAGCAATGTGCTCATATGCTTCGTCGGAGGTCTTGGCCGGGTACTCAGGGTCAATGCCTAGGGCCCGCAGGACGGGGGCCGCATCCAGGGAGCCATGCAGTTGATACCACACGCCCGGAGTCTTGGTCTTGTACAACGCCGTAGTGCGCTGTCTCATGGGTGATGACATGAAGTCTCCTTCGAAATCGCGTTGAAAGAGGGTACGTAGCTCCCGTGATCTGACGAGCTCGGACATATCTTTGCCTTGGACAGATGCCGCGAAGATAGTACCTAGCCAGATGGCAGCATGGTCGACATTCACATTGACCCGTTGAGTACTGGCTGCTGTGCCATCGCGATCTTGCACGATTTCGTGGGCGACGACTCCACACATGGCGTGCAGGGCCGCGGCGATGAGAGGGGCCTTGAATGGACCCGGGATTATCGGCAGCTCACTGCCTTGGAACTGGACGGTATTCCAAAGATCTTTGCTCTGAGTGAAGCCGGGCGTGCTCTTGGCAATATACTCGAAGATACGACGGGCATCTTGGGGCGCGGGAAGGAAATCCTTATCCGCAAAGGTCCCAGGACCATAGATGTCTGGACTTGGTATGGTTTCGTGAGAAGTCATTCTGGACAGCTGTATTCAAGAAGAGATGGATGTAAAGTTGGAACGATCCAGATCATGACTCGGTACTTATACCTTGGCACCACGCCCCTTCATTTGGTCCTGATCCACCGATCCACCCTCGACATCCCGTGTCCCGAGTCACGGAACGCATCGGATTGACCCAAAATGTCCGTATATTATCCGGGCAGAGAAATCCCCGAGCGAATCCCGAAGCCTGAAACACTTCCGAGATTCTCCTTCCGAGGGATATTGTTCCTAATTAGGGTCGAAACCACGCTTCCGAACCGGAGCATCAAGCTTATATAGTTTACGCAATCTCAACTCAAATGCATACCAACCAGCTCTCATCATGTCTTCCATCAAAACCGTCGGTGTCATCGGTGCCGGGCTGATCGGCGCCAGCTGGACCGCCCTGTTCCTTGCCAAAGGCCTCCGAGTTATCGTGACCGACCCAGCGCCAGGAGCGGAGGCCAAACTCCGTGACTATTTGCAGGAGTATTGTTCCGCGGTTCCAAATGCTACCTGCTCACTAGATGCCTGCATGCAAAACTACACCTTCGTCACCGACATCGACCCTTATCTAGAAACTATCGACCTGATCCAAGAAGTCCGTCCACCTCCACACCTCTCTTTTGGCCCCCACTAACCAAACCAGAACGGCCCAGAACGACTAGACATCAAACGCCAACTCTTCGCCCACCTCGACGCCCACACCCCGGAGCACATCATCATCGCATCCTCCTCATCCGGCCTCCCCTCTTCACAATTCATCACCGACTGCAAGAGAAATCCCTCCCGGATCCTCATCGCCCATCCGTTCAACCCTCCGCACTTGGTTCCCCTGGTGGAAATCGTTCCTCATTCCGCGACAGGGGAGGAATACATCACGGCAGCTCGGGAGTTCTACCTCAGTTTAGACAAAGATCCAATTGTTGTGAAACAGGAAACTCCGGGCTTCATTGCGAATCGTCTTCAGGCGGCGGTGTGTGCGGAGGCGTATAGTCTTGTGTCGAGGGGGGTTGTGTCTCCGGAGGACTTAGGTTAGTTACTCCCTTTCTTCCATGCAGTTGGATCGGTCTGACGGAGCAGATAAAACCATCACGTCTGGCCTGGGTCTGCGATGGGCACTCACCGGGCCGATCATGACGAATACGCTGGGCGGCGGGGGCGACTTTGGGCATTTCATCAGTCATCTGGGGCCGGCGTTGAGGTGCTGGTTGGATGATATGCAGGAGCATCGGTTTGATCTGGGTTCGAGGGAAAGGGTGGATGCGCTGAAGGACATAGTAGATGGGTGGGTTAAGAATGTGGATTTGAAGAAGGTCGAGGCGAATCGGGACGAGTTGTTGGCTGAATTGGTTGCCAGGAAGTTGGTTGCTCTGGAGAAGTAGGAAGAATATGATTTAATCCAGAGATGTGTCCCTTACTACTCAACACTGATAGAAACGATCAGACTCCTTCAGAGATGCAACCACATGAAACTTGAAGCTCGCTGTAGCAGGGATTCCTCCGATGCTAACCATCCTACTAGTCACTTTCGGCTAGCCACAATGCTAGTCCCAACCTCAACCACGACAGACCCGACAACTACCCAACATCAAACACCATCCCCTCCAATTGACCCATTCAATCAAAATGACATATCACGAAGTCCCCAATTCCATTCGAATGTTGGCTTCCCCCCCAAACCCCTTCCCACCCATATCCCAACTAACCACCCCAGTACCCTAATCATCCTCACGATCCTCTCCTTCACCCCCCAACTGCACACCCTCTACACCACCAAATCCAGCACCGGCATCTCCATCGGCTACATCCTCTCCCACCTCCTCGTCGCCACCGAACACCTCACCAAACTGACATACATGATGATCAACGTCCCCGAAGCCGCCGCCGGCCAATTCATCCACGACCCGATCAATCCCGGGGACTGGTTGAATTTTCTCCAAACCCTAACCACGTGGATTCTTTTTCTCACTCTGTACGCCCCCCTCCCTCGTCCCTACCCTACCCTCTCCCTGACATGTCCCCAACTAAACAAAATGAAACCAAACAGGTTCATCACATCCCTCTACCTCCGTCCCCCATCCCACAACCCCCGCCCCTACATAACCACTTACACCCTCATCCTCCTCATCTCCCTCCTCCCCGAACTCATCGATCCCTTCCTCCGTTTCCCCCACGAAGGCTACCAAGAAGCCTTCGTTGCCACACACACCATCCTCCTCAGTCCCATCGCCACCTTCCTCGCTGGATTCGCCGTGTGTCTTCAGGCCGGACAGAGCAAGATCCACGGAACGGACTCCGCGTTGTCGATGACCGGCTTGGCAGCTCAGGCTGTTGTGTTTGGGCTGGTAGCGGCGTCGTGGCCATTCAGGATCGCGTATCGGGAGGCGTGGGATCCGTTGCATTTGGGGGCGTATTTTGGGCATGCGTGGGCTGGGGTCGATTATGGGGTTTTGGGGGTCGTGCAGGGCGTGTTGGTTTTGTGGGTGGGGTGGAGGAGGTGGAGGGGGGTTGATGGGGATGGGGTGGGGGATGGGGTGGAGGAGAGGGAGGCTTTATTGGGGAGGGCATGATGATATGTGTCTACTATGTTTTGTTTTGTTGAAAGATAGGACAGGGCGACAATCGATGAGTTATATGGGCATACTGCTCTTGAATATATATCTCATGCATATGGGACTGGGAGAACTACTCGGACAGAAAGCCAGGATTGAAATCGTAAGTCATATCTATCATCATCTAAAACATAATATATATACAATGCACCCAATGTACAATATCCCACCCGCACAATGCGTTCGAAGTGTGGTAATCAGACTATCTACGGCGCCGCATCCTCCTTACTAACTCGCCTGCCCATATTGGCCTTCCGATCCGACGCCAACGTCTGCGCAAACTTACTCCGCTCGCGAATCTGCGGCCCCTTCCAATAGAAGATATAGATCGGGATGACGACCAAACACGACAGACACGCCAGAATCGTCGTCGCATATTCCACGTGCCATTGACTCCCGATATTCGTGTACATCGGGGTGGTGTACATGGCCGCAATCCCGGCCAACAGGTCTCGGCAGAAGGCGTTGCCGCCCGTCGCGGACGCAGAGTACACGCCGTACGCGGCGACCATGTAATCCACGGAACTGAGGTAGATGGCGTAGTTGGCGATGCCGACCATGGTGGAGAAGATCATGGATGCGATCCAGGGCACGCCGTAGGCTTGACCGAGGGAGGTCCACGCGAAGCCGAAGAGGCCGATTGGTTCGAACAAGGCGAGGAGGAGAAGCCATTTGAGACGACGCTCGGCGGGGAGGGCATCGTCGCCGCGGGTTTGGCGGATGTGTTCGTCGCGCCAGAACCAGGGAAAGTAGGAGAAGTAGGCGATGACGTAGCCGACGTTGATGGGGATGACGGCCCAGGCTTGGCCGAGGATACCAAAGCCCCAGCCTTCTTCGTAGACGATGGAGAAGCTCTCGAGGAAGGTGAAGATGAGGGAGTCGGAGAAGCCGGAGAGGAGGGAGAGGCAGAGGACGATGGGTTCGCGGAGGAACATGTAGAACGGACGGATCCAGATCTTGCCGGCTTCTTTGAGGGAGATGCGGGGGTGTTTGAGCTCGTTGGGGCCATAGACGTTGGGGTCTTCGCCGGTTTCGCGTCGGCGTTTGGCTTCTCGGTCGATGAGGATCGTAGAGCGGCTTTCCGGCATGAAGAAGATGATGATTTGCACGATGACGCCGAAGATGAGCATGATCCAGAAGAACCATTGCCAAGCGAGGTCTGGGTGGTGGGTTAGTGGGTTGCTTGGGGCGGAGAGGAAGGGACGTACAGCGCTCAATTGGTCCACCGATTACTCCACCGATGCTGGTACCGATGCAAGAGGATAGCACGATGAAAGCGAGGGGGAATTGTTGGTTTTCAGGTTCGTACAGGTCTGCAATCAGACCCAGGGTGACACTACCGCCTGCGGTTGAAATTCCACCCTAGACCAGTCAGCACATTTGGATGCATGGTAAGGGACGGGGGGGGGGCAGGGGGAACGAACCAATCCACGGCACACTACAATGGTGCCCCAGTTTGGCGCCAAGGCACATGGAATTTGCCAGATGTTGATCAAGAACATGGAGAGCTGCAGGATAGGCCAACGACCGAATTCCTCACTCCATGGTGCCCACAATTCACACCCGATGGAGTAAGTGATCAGATAGATCATCTGACCGGTGCGGGCCTCTTGTTCGCCGATGTGGAACGCCTCCGACAGCGGCTTGACCGCATTAGGGAAGACGGAGGTGTTGAAGTTCATGGAAACCTGGACCCCCGCAATGGCGGCCAGATACATCCATCGCTTCCATCGGGGCCAGCAGTAGGCCAGTTTATCATAGCAGTCGTTTTCTTTCAATTCGCGTTTGCCGTCGGGCCGGGCCTCTACACCGGTGCCATTACTGAGTCCGGGGGCGATTTGTTCCCCATCATCCTGGCTGTCTTTAGCCTTGTCCGATAGGGAACTGCGTTGTGACCGAGTTGGGGATGGTTGTTCGTGGCTGAACATGATGTGATCTCATTGATGGTGTTATCGACGAGGAACGGGATGACGATGCTATACCACTTGAGGGTGGTCTGACCCGATGGGATCTGGCCATCTTAAGATATAAGACCTGATCTGGAGTGCTGAGGATGCCTTGTGTTGTCATCGCCGTTCGTGCGCAAACCGGATTTCCGGCAAGGGGGTGTGGGGCGGGCCGGGCGGGTCCTTGCGGATTTTAGCCAGCTAATCAGAGCATCGGCAATGGATCCGCCATGCACGGTCGGGACGGTGTGATTTGTCTCGAGGCTCCGGAGCGACCGGCGGCTTCATGCCGAATGCAACTAAGTCGGAGTCATGCTGGCCCCGATCCACCATCTCCACGACAAGATGCAATGATGTCATGGCTGCGGTTCAGTGCATGTCCAATTGTCACTGCATTGGCGCCACTGGGAGACCCCCGCAAATCACATCAAAGCTGTTGCCTTCGGTGTGTCAAACCTCGGTAAACATCGGTGCTGACTTCAGATCAATGGTTGCTGATTCGAGGGCGGTGACGTTCCTGATAATGTGGTTAAAAGCTTTTCAGGTACCATGTGGGATGACGCTGTGGCAGTCGGTAGCTGTCGGTTATGCCTCTGCGGCAATGTTATACACGGCATTGCTTTCATTCTTCTAGAAATGACGTCAAGGGAACATTCTCGCTGCATGCAGGGAAGAATTCAACACCACGAGGATGACTCCTTACTAACCCGTCATCTTCTATTCGAGGACTATCTCGTGACTGTGATATCCCAGCTGAGTGATGAGTTAATTGCAAGTGCATTTCCGTATCAGGGCACCCACCAGCTACCTATCCTATCAGCCCTAAGCACACTAGCACACTGGCTTGCTGGTATTCTGTGTAAACGTCCGATAGATTCTGTCCATTTTCACTTTCCGCCTTAACTCAATGTCAGTTAGTAGGTAACTCTAGGTCTCAAGCAGGGTTACCCACGCCGACCGACCCAAACACACGCCAGCCAACTAAAGGTCTCACAGGGCCTCAGATATTATCTGGTCGGGGAAAGGTTACATCCGAGTTCTCCAGATAGGAGAAAGCTTGCTGTCAACCTCCTCAAACAGGGAGGGGGTGTGATTTCGTGTGGGGTAGTGACAGGAGTGTGGGATTGAGGGTCCATTCCCTGATCCCGGGCTAATGAGAACCGTATTACACTGGTCCAGACCTTTCCCTCCGGTACCTCCGCATCAGCGAGTAATCATTATCACAAAACATCAACACTTTTATTTTCAACACAACAGTTCCTCTTTTGTCGACAGGAACCTGCTCAAGGGGTCAACTCCGTCTTCATACCACCAACACTCAACAATCAATCGCCCTTTTATAATGCACATCCAACTTTAAGAAATAACTCGATAGATGATCCCCTCTTTGCCCTAATTAATATCGTAAGATATCTTGCTGATACCCTGCTTCCTCGTAATCTTCCGAACCACAATCTCCCCAATATCCAACGTCATGGGCAGATGTGTCCCACCACACGGATAAGCGCCTATGCCTTCCACATCCACAACACGAAGCACACCATCATCAGGCATCACAAACCCCTCTGCAAATGCAACACCTGATTCTTTGGCCTTTGCTTCGTCCAACCAATAAACATTCACCGGGAGATTCCTTCGAACCAGCTCATTACTTCTCCCCTGAATAGCAGCCTTGTGCTCGCCCCCAATGAGGCCCCGAAACTCCACAAATGCCATGCCCGGGGCATGGTTTGCCTTCAACTCGGAAACTGGTCCGATGGTTTCATGTAGCTGCTTCACTGCTATGCTAATGATATGACCCGCCGTGTGGTATCGAGAGTGATAGTTGCGTTTCTGACTGTCGATCTTCTGAATTATCGGCTGTCCAGGGTTGAGAGGGACGGCTGCCAACAACTTTCCTACATGATAGATCTGATTGTCTGGCAGCTTCCGTGCCCCGGTGACTTCGAAGATAGATGCCTCTGCTGCATCAACGTGCATAAATCCCACATCGCTGGGTTGGCCGCCACCTTGCGGATGAAAGATAGTGTCGGTAGTAGTGATCACAAAGCTGTCTTCCTCGGCTCCCTTCAAAATTGATCGGTGAGATTCAGGAAGGGAGGTGACTGGTTGACAAGTAACAATGCTGGTTGTGAGCTCGTGAAGCGCGGCGTCTTTCTGATACGTGGCCATTTTCGAGCGACTTGAGCTGCAGGTGGTTACTAATCAGGTGCTGCTCTTGGTGTAGACTCACTTACTGCCAGGGAGGACTTGCTGTGAGATTTCGAAAATCGTGTTTTCTAAGTCGCAGGCTTCGTGAAAAGAAGAATCAAAACAAAAACAAGGCATGGAACCTCCTTTGGCATGAATAAATATTGGCAATCCATTGAATGCGGACTTCTGACTCAGCTTTCCCGATTCCTGATTGATAACCGAGAAGCGGGTTTATCCAATACGAGGAGTTTGCCCCTATCACTAGATCTATCCTAGAGGACACGTCAGATTTCTACGTACTTTGTCTCGAGCGGGGTTGACTGGGGGGGAAACCGTGCCCTGATAGCCTGACGTGCCCCACCAATCATGGAATCCAATTGCCCCGCGGTGAGACCCTGTAAGATTACAGCCACCGCCTACCGATTAAGGGGACCGCGCGGCAGAATCCGGGCTCATATCTTTGAGGCCTCAGGCGGGAATCCGAGGCTTGGCATTTATAAAACAAGCAGGAAGAACTGCGCCAGCAATGAAAGTAGCCCTCTTCTGGCTTGCTAAGCCATCCGTCATCTTATTCTAGAGGCTATCTTGTGAGACTAAGGAGTACTTATAGCCGCAAGGCTTGATCGCGGAAATGTGAACAATATTTGAGTTTATTAGCCCTACTCGAGCAGATACTGATAGCTGCTCTTATCAATGAAACCATTTCGATATGCTGAGCCTCCTGAAAGAATATCTACAAACATATTTTCTAATTCAGTCATCAAATTTGTCGAATTCAATTTTATCTTGCATCCTTCAGCAAGCATCCCAGCCAAGCAGGTGTGCAGCCACCAATAAAGCGTGTGATCCGGCCCATTCGCTAGTTGAGCTCATCCTCCACAGGTTATCTCTGCACGTACTATGTACATAGTATCATGTACTCTGACCTGGTCCCACTCCATCCCAGAAATCCCCACGCGTTCAATCTCATTCCCTCGGCTCCCCAACACGAACCCACCCCGCTGTCCCCACATTATAATCCAGCGATTCCATGCGCTACCCAAACACCAGCATTAGCATCCATCTCCTCTACCTTATCCATGAAACCACGAACAACTGGAAATACGTACCATCCGTTCAGCATCCACAGCGCGGATCATCATCCTCGCCGCGAGGACAAACACCACGCAGCTGCAGACCCACCAGATCTCACAGAAGAATATCAGGAACCGCTGATTTCCGTTCAGATGGGGCCATAAGTCGAAGAGCAGGGGGATGGTTAGGACGGGCATGAGGTATACAGCGATGAGGACGGTGAGGATGCACATGAAGATGAGGTTGAAGAGGGCCATGGTGTAGATGTAATGATAGCGTGGAGGGTATGTGTGGTTGTTGGGAGGATGCGGGAAGTGGGGGTGAGAGTGAGTGGGTTATTCAGAAGGAGATTTTCCATGACTGGGATTGCGAGCATGCAATGGAATATATTCCAGCAGGATAGTATGATAATATAGGCTTGAAATATCTCTAACTGCACCTCCCTTGAATAATTGGGAATTTATCTATTAATGGCTGGAATATGCAACTCCCGAAACGATGTGACTGGCTGGCTTCGTCGGCAACATTCGTCCCTAGAAATGATTATGTAGCACTGTGAGTAACTTTCATTTAGAATCGTGATGACTCCTCTTGCAGAGGGAACATAGTCACAGGGAATGGGAAGTGCTATTTTCGAAGAAAACTCCTACCTGGGCCTCGCCTGCCATGTACAGCCCATTGTAAACTGCTAGCATAGTGTAACCACCATACGGGAAGGTAACAGCGACATGGGAATATACAGTCCTGTTCAGGTTGAATTCATACCCACTGGGGGGGTGTAATAACGTTGAAATGGATATCTTCCCCACTGAGGAAAATAGTTTCCGCCAGCTCCACATTCAACATCCGGGCCAGCTGCCCACATTGCAATCAGTATAAATTAACCCCAAGAGGAACTTGTGCGACAATGCAATCTCTATTTATCCTATGCTAAAGAAAGTAAGGCATAAATTGACCTGCAGAACTGCATATACCCGCTCTGCGTCCGTCTTTTCTTTACGCAAAGGTTTCTTGTACTATACCCAAAATCCCTCCAAAAAGGAAACAATGGCAGAACTGCTTCAGCCAGTCACCCTTGAAGACGCGATCCAACCCCGCAATCGCATTTGCATGGGGTCCATGACACGCAACCGCTGTATCGATGACAATAACCCATTACACCGATCGAGCGCGTGATGGTGCCGGGTGGATTGTCGCAGAGGTTACATTCATTTGCCCGCACAGTGCGGAGTGGCCTCATGCCCAGGTCATGTACCATCAGGAGCACGCGGATGCCTGGGCCAAATTGACCAGCGCCGTGCACGATGTTGGGGGCAAGATTTTCTTTCAACCGTGGCATGCGGGTGAGCCATCCATCACACTCTCAGTACAATGCGGAAATGCCAATTTGGTGGATGATTCTAGGGAGGATACAGAATGACAACATGCCGATGTTGAAACAATCTCAATACCCAGTCTATGCGCCTTCTAAGATCCCCGCCAAGGGCGGGAAATTCCGGACTCTGGAGGGACAGCCGGGCCACACTCACAATATCACCGAGATGGATCATCCAAGGGATATTGTTGAGAAATTCAGACACTCGGTCACGTTGGCCAAGAAGGCTAGGTTTGATGGCATTGAACTGTTATCTCAGGGGTACGTCCATACTTCCATTGAAGAACATGAAAGTATCGACATCCCAACTAACCCTACCATTGCCCATGACTAGTGGTTATCTCCTACACAACTTCCTCTGCTCGTAAGCCATCCTCCCCCCTTCTCATCCACAAAAGCTCACACGTCCAGCCACTCCAATACCCGCACTGACCAATACGGCGGCTCCGTCGCAAACCGGTGCCGATTCCCCCTCGAAGTCCTCGACGCCATCATCGAGGTGTGGGGGTCTCGCGCTGTAGGAATCAAAATACGCCCATCCGATGACTACAACGACACCACGATCTCCTATGATGAGTTAACCGAGACATGCGTCGCGATCTAGCATTCATCAATCTCTCCCGACGAGGCTGTGATGTCGGGTGGGAAACCGATGCATATCTTAGATCTCAACCCAGGCCGAAGGAAAAGGAATTGCCGGACAAGTATGAGCCATTGGCTCAGTTTGGATCGCTTGTGAAGTATCCGAGGAGCCGGACGATCATGAGTATACGGTTGAGGAGGCGACGGAACTCGTGAAGGAAGGGAAGATTGATCTTGTGACGTTTGCGAGACCGTTTATTTATAACCCGGTGAGTGGATATGAGTGATAGTGTGGAGGGATTGGCCTGTGAACGGGGTGTGGCTAATATGCGTATTCAGGATCTGATCAGTCGGATTAAGCATGGTGTACCGTTCGCTTCGAATACCCGGGGTGGGAGGGTTAACTACGGGCCGTTTGAGGATCCGAATGAGAATTATAATGATATGCAGGGTCCGCTTGTTGTGGGGGGAATTAGTAACCGCGAACAGGAAAATCGAGGCTCTTCTAGAGACTATAAATTATCCGGTATCTTGCGCTATCTTGACCTTAAATATGCACTGTAGGTAGAGATGGATTGGCTTGGATCTGACTCTTGCTTCAGCTGGCCCTGGGATGCCAGTCTGACCATGGATTGCTTCAAGGAATTTGTTCATGGATAAAGAGGAAAATTACGGAGGCCTTTCGAATGAGTAATTGGTTGGCCTGTTTGCTTCTTCTCAAGAGACTGTATGAATTTCCCCAAGGGATTTCCTAATCGCAGCCCGTGGATAACTCGCGATTGGTACTGAGCGATCTAAGTGAAGGTGTCAGCTCCGAGTCGATCGATAACCAGACGTAGTACTACAGTAAGGGTCTGTCTGAGCTGGAAAGTTACATCATCCAGAACAATTAATCTCAACCAGCTTTTGGATATAACATTCATGTATGTTACAAAACGCTCCTTCCAGTCATACGTGGCGTACCACGACATCCGTTGCCAGATGTACTTCAGCAACAGAGTAAGACATCAAGAACCATCTTCTCTACGCTGGGTCGAATCTAATCTTCCTTGAACGGGCACCCCTTGGCACTACTCTCCGGTCGCGTCTTCTTTTCCACCACCTCCGCGGTCAGCTTCATCAGCCGGTCAGCCAGCTGCATATAATTAGCCTTATCACTGCCCCTCTCCACGATCCGCGGCGGGGTAATAAACTGTCCACCCTCGGTCGCCACGGTGGCCGCATACAGGGTGGACACGGCGCCCTGGAACTGGTTCTTCCGGAACGGTTTCAAGCCCGCGGACAAGCCGTATCCGAGCAGCGGATACGGCTCATGGATGTGGACCTTGGTCTGCGCGGTATCCACCACACCGGGATGGGACGCATTGACGATGATATTGGGATGCGTGGGCTTGAGATGGGCGTTCAACCACTTGGCATGCAAGAGCACGGCCAATTTGGACCGACCATACTGCGCGTTCGGGCCATAGTCGCGGTTCAGCTCCTCGACGGACGCAAACTCGGTATCCTTGGGCGCGCTGGCTTCCACGTTGGACGAGAGATTGACGATGCGCACGGTTTCGCCTGCATCGGCGGTCTTCTTGAGTGTTGGCAGCAGATGAGAGGTCAGCACGACGTGGCCCATGTGGTTGAGGGCCATGTGCAGGTCGATCCCGTTGGTCGGGGCCAACTGCCGGGTCATGACGCCCCGGGCGGCGTTATTGACGAGGATGTGGATGTGGTCCGTCTGCGATGCGATGTCGCCTGCCACCTTGGCTGTCTGCTCCCAGTCCGACAGGTCGCATTGGATCCAGACGAAGCGGTGGCGTGTGTCGGGACCGAACTCTTCTTCGATGGCGGAGATGGCATCGTCGGCGACTTCTTTTCGAAGGGAGATCACGAAGAGCTTTGAGATCTTCTTCGAGAGCAGGGTATGGGTGACCCCGAAGCCGATCCCTGGGGAATTTGCCTATCAGATTCGAGTTACAGGAGGATTGAGGGTGGTAGAATGTTACCTTCACTGCCGCCCGTCACCACGGCTACTTTACCACTCAGGTCGGGCACATCGTCTAGATCGAACTTTTCCTCGCTGAGCTTGTGAGAGGGTCCGCCGAAGTTCTCGGCAATAGTTCTTTTGACGGTTTCCATGATCCCGTTAATTGGGCGTAGTTGGTTGGTATTCGCCTATATGAGGAAGGTCTGCTGGAGGTTAGGTAGACAGCCTGGGAGGAGCCAGTTACACGATGAGGTCACCGAGTGGTGATGCAGCAATGTGGTCATCCTCTTCCCGGGGCCTCCCATTGGTTTGCGACGGGATAAGATTAGGATTTGTGTCGCTGAAGCATATTGATCTCCTGGGTATTGGAAGGTTACTTTAACTTTATGCTAGATCAAGGAATGGGGTACTGCGTCAGTCCAACCTGCCTCTGCGGTCGGGGACCATAGCGTTGCGAGGAGCAGCTCGGCGCTTCCGCCCGTTGTCGGGCCCACCAAACGGATCGACATCCGCGGGGTGGAAGCTGAGCCGCGTGAATCGGACCGGTCCCACTGGGGTTGACATCGATATCAAAGAGGCGCCTGGTTGGTCGGTAGGCGAGAATCACGTGCTTGGATCACGTTGGCCACCCACCACCGCTTTGTTCTTCCCGCTGTAGCCTAGATAGCCTCAACATTAGCCACGCTTTACATTTCCTTGCCCTATCGGACTCAACGGTTGTTGTTTTTTTTGTTTAGTTAGATGTGGCTTGAGATAAAAGTTGGCTCCCCGCTGGCGAGGGCGGGGCCCAGGCAACAAACCGTGGATCCGACGCGGCCCAGAAAGGCCAGCCAGCGAGTCCAATCCGCAGAACGGTGTATAGCGGCTACACGACTATACAGCATAGCGATCAGCTACACGCAGACAAGTCCTTCTCGAGATGGGGTCTTCTCATCGTCCGCATCATCTGCGGCGAACGAAGACCCCGGACGGGTATCACGTGAGTGCTCGCCTGACGGCTGCCTAGTTCCCTTGTAGTATAAAGAGTAAGGCTGACCCGTCGTCTGACTTCAGCTCCACAACACCCCACTTGGAGGTAAAGGAAACCGCCATGGACGACGACTTCATCCTGGTGGATGATCCAGTTACCCCCCTCTCCCCGAAATTATTGTCCTGGCTTCAGCCAACGGCGTATCACGACCCCGCCAGCGAGTTTCACAAGCATCTGAATGCTCATGTCCCGGGAACAGGTGACTGGCTCGACCAGACCCCCCAGTACCAGGACTGGCACAACACCGACTCCAATGGCATTCTGTGGATCAAGGCTATCGCCGGAGCGGGCAAGAGCGTCTTGACCGCATCCCACATCGCGCGTCTGCAACAGCACGAACCGCAGGCCCCAATCCTCTTCTTCTTCTTTCGCCAGATCGTGACGGAACGCCATGGCTCCCACGCCTTGGTCCGCGACTGGCTGCACCAGTTGCTCCCTCACTCGCCTTCTCTGCAACGCGTGCTCAGCGCCCGCCAGAAGCAGAGCAAAGTCATCACGGACATCGGCTTTGGAGAGCTTTGGCAGATCCTGACAGACGCCTTGCTGGCCACGTCCACCCGCGTGTACTGCGTCGCTGACGCCTTGGATGAAGTCGACGATAACGATGCTCCAGACCTGCTGCGCCGTCTCGTCGCGCTAGGTACGCACAGACCTAATCGCATCAAGGTCCTCGTCTCCAGCCGTCCACTACCCCAGATCCAGTCCGTGCTGGGAGGAGTTCCGTCGGTCCGGCTCGAGGATCGAGTCGTCAATCGCGACATCGCCAGTTTCGTGCAATTTCAGCTCGATCAGGCAAAGGAGAGCATCCAACCGGCAGTCCGCGACGAGATCACCCGATTCATCGAGGACCGTGTGTTTCCATCATTTCTCTACGCCCGGCTCATGTTGAACGAGCTCCTGGAAGAAGCACAGGGTGCCTCGGTGGACGTACCATCAGTCCAACGCGTCCTACGATCTATTCCAGCCCATCTGGAAGATCTCTATTCGCACATGTTGGACGATCATTCGCGCCGGGCGGGTGTGCCGCGCGAGCGTCAGATGCTCATTTTGCAGCTCGCCACGCATGCCACTCGTCCCCTGCGGCTCCTGGAGATTGCCACTGTCTGGGAGTTTCTCGACGGTAAACACAAAGACTCCAAGCCAAAGCAAGGAAACGTCAAAAACCTCACCCGCATGGCTTGTGGACCCTTGCTGGAGATCTTGCCCGATGAAACGGTCTCGATCATTCACCATTCGTTCACCGAGTTCCTCACAGATACCAGTCGAACCGATCGGCACCGCACGCACCAACCCTCTTTTCCTATCATCGATACGGTCGAGGCAAACCACGAGATGGCTGTTATCTGCGTCCGATACCTACTCGCGGGTGGTCTAACCACCTGGAAACGTCAGACGGGATCTCTCCTGGACCGGGACCCGTGGAAGGACATGCAACGTGCTCAGCTGGATTTTCCCTTCATCGAATATGCCGCCTGTAACTGGTTCATTCACGTCGCGCGGCTACCGGAGATCCCGCGTGACCTGCTGGATCTGCTAGATAGCTTCATCCGCCCGGAGAACCCGTCGTATCTCGCCTTCGTCGAGTTGGTGATGAAGGTAGAGCGGGAGTCTTCTTCCATGTCCCCGCTGCATGTCTGCGCTTGGGGACATATGACGGCGTACGCGAAAGCGTTGATTCAGGCCGGGGGGCATGACTCTAACGTGAACGCCCTGGATGGCTGCGGAATGACTCCCCTGGCCAGAGCGGCGGCGCAAGGGTTCGCAGACATGGTTTCCCTCCTACTCGAGAATGGAGCAGTTCATAATCCCGAGCCCGATCGTGATGGAAGACTACCACTGCACTACGCCGCTCAGAGGAACCATCACGGCGTCGTACGGCTGCTTCTGGAAGCGGGGGCGGACCCATTGGTGCGCAGATCGATCAAATATGACCCTCCACAATGCACTGGCAGACCGTTGCCAGGGAGCATGCAGTCGTCGTTAGAATATGCAAGTCGGGCCGGCGCTGTCGAGTCGGTTCAAGCCATGCTGCCATATCTAGCCGTCTCAGACCTGAAGTCGGCACTACAATGGTCGATTGAAGCTCGTCAACCGGAGATAGTCGACATTCTGATCGATTTGCCTCAGATCGATATGATGGAGGAAAGGTTCATCCAGACATGTCTGGTCTGGGCCACGAAAGCCAAACATCCCGGAATTTTGCAGCGCTTTGTCGATATATTCGCAGCATCCGGCCATGATATACCAACACAGCCTGAATACAACCTGCTGATGACGTTCTGCAGCTCACAGGGAGAGGGGCGTTTCCGCCACCGTAAATCAACAGATGATGAAGAGAAATGTCTAGATATCATCCTCCGCACGGGATGCGATGTGGACAGTCGCTCAAAAACCGGCCGTACCGCCCTGCATGCATGCGTGGCTGCGGGGGCTCCCTCGCTGGTGGAGAAACTGCTCGAGCATGGAGCGGACGCTCATGCGGTCGATGAAAACGGCAACACGCCTTTGCACCTTTTAAAACCAGAAAAATGGGACGAGGACGCGTCCGCGGCGCGTATTCTTCACGCCTTGACATGCGCCGGAGACAAAGCGGGCATGTCGAACAACCGCAGTGTCCCTCTCCTTGCCTGGTGCACACAGCATGGAATTGACGACCTGGACCTCGACCTATTGGAACCCTACGTGACGGACTGGAACATAGCCGACGAGCAAGGCAACACACCCATCCATCTGCTGTTGCGTAGCTGGGCCGGCAAAAATACCCTCCAGAAGCTGGTGGCCATGGGCGCAGACCCAAATTGGCGCAATGATGAGGGTTACACCCCATTACATCGGACGAACACCATCGACCAGGTCCGAGTTCTGGTCGACGTGGGCGCCGATCTCGAAGCGAGAGACCACCAGGGACGCACGCTCTTCTTGCGCACTGTCTTGGATCATATGCCTGCTAGAAAGTTGGCCGAGCTACTGGAATTAGGCGCTGATATCCGCGCCACCGATTATGCGGGTAATAATGCGCTGCACCTGCTCTGTGAACATACTCATCAGCTTGAGAGTCTGCGTGTGCTCCTTGACGGGGGGGCGGACCCCCTCCATCTCAACCACAATGGCGACACCCTCTGGCATGTCTTGATGCGGCACTGCCTCAAATATTTCTCCCATGATCTTGTTTCGATGGTATACATGTTGCGACGCCGGGCGGGGGACATCCCTCTCTCCACGAGAAACCATAACGGCCAGACCCTTCTGCATTGCATGTGCGGCGCTGAGGTACAAAGTGCCGAGCGACTGCTCGATCCGCGTCAAAATCCGATCGACCATCTCCCTGTCGCAGAGATCAATGCCATGCTAGAAGTGGCAGATCACCAAGGGCGACGACCCATTCATCTAGCGGCGGCTCGTTCGGAAGCGTTGGTCGACTGGTTGATACGCCGCGGTGCAAGTCTCACGGGAAAGAAGACCCGCGCAGGCGAGAACATTCTACATATCGCGGCAGCAGCGAGGGATAGCAATACAGTCGGTCTGTTGTTAGAGAGCTATGCCAACCAGGCGCAGCGCCGAATGGCCATTAATGAAGCTGATCAACACGGTCGCACGCCGTTACATGTGGCCTGTTGCTCTGGACGGGTGGAGAGCGTCATGCTTCTCCTCGAAGCGGGCGCGGATGTGACTATCAAAGATATAAATGGGCAAACGCCATTACACGCCTGTGCAGAATTCAGGAGACAGCTTCCCATCCCTCGAAGACCCAGGAACGACTCACAGCACTCGCAGCACTGTCGGTCCGTCCTCAATGAGAACGATGCCCTGCGCGTGACGGATATTATCCACGCACTGCTCGCTCACGGAGCGGATCCCTTCGCTGAAGATGGCCTGCGGAGGGTGCCTCTTGATCTCGCCGTCGATCTAGAGAACGGTGAGATGGTTGTCGCGTTGGCTGATACACTATCCTTGACTCCGCAACATCCACGATCAGCAGCGGGACACTTGTATCTGGCAGCTAGGGACGAATGCATCGATACCCTGGTCGATCGACTAGGAGGAACTACAACAGACGCAGCTGCCTCACGGTCTAATATTGTTGCTGAATGCGAACATCTGCTCAGGCAGGGTGCATTCCGCGTATTGCAACAGCTAGGGGACCGCGGGGTGAACATGCGTCAAGAGCAGGTGCTTGGGAATCGCATCTATAACCGAAAGGATTTTCTGCAATCTCTTGCTCAATGGGGGTATACGCGTCTATTTGAGACACTGGGCAAATCGCGAGATACGACCGACTGGATCGACGGCGTGATGTCCCGTCCATTCAACATCCACATCGATGTACTCCCGCTGATCTTCACGGCATCGACACGCACACTTCCCAATCTAGATCTTCTGAAAACTATCGTCGAAACATTCCACGCAGATGTGAACATTCGCGCATACGAGAACGTGTATGCCCCGTCACTAAACGAGTACACAGAGGATGAACCGCATCGGAGCGCGTTACATATTTTATCAGAAGGGAAGCACTGGTGGCACACCTCTGCAATACAATACCTGCTACAACATGGCGCGGATGTGACGATGCGCGATGCAGAGGGACGGACGCCATTGCATATTGCCGTGAAGGGTGGATATCGCCGGCTAGGAATTGCGGCAGCGTTGCTCGAACACGGTGCCGATCCGAACGCACTGGACAAGACAGGCGTCACGCCGCTCGCCTTCGCGGTGGGGAATAGCGAAATGGTCCAGCTTCTTCTTAGATATGGGGGAGATGTGCAGCTGGGCTCCAAACCGGTGTTGTTTGAAGCGATATCGGTACAGGACATCGAGACTGTCCATGCTATCCTTGAGAGTGGGGTGGACCGCTGTCGGCTCCCATTCAAGAATTCCCTGGCTGATCTGGATCGGTTTCAGAAACCCCGTCCCCATAGGGGGCGGGGAGGAAGTTCTGACGAACAAGTCCGACGTCAAGAAGAGGAGCGCGACCAGGAGCAGCGTCTCCTGCTACTCCAGCCTGTCCATTATGCCGCACTTGGTCGATTCAATCAGGTAGCGGAACGAGACAAGGCAGTTGAGATCGTCGAGCTCTTTCTAGCCCACGGGGCAGACCCCTTCTGCTCATTTGGAGACGACACCACGATCATGCACGACGTGTTTCACCAGGGCGGAATCGTGGAACCGTTTCTTGCCTGGTTGACCGGGTTGGATCTGGGGCGAAAGGACGGACATGGTCGAACGCTTTTGCTGGCCGCGTGTGAAGTCAGCCACAAAAAAGACCACTTCCATTACATGAGGACCCGCGTCTTCGACAATCTGGAACCGCGCCCCACTGCGTCCACTCAAAAGGCCCATGCCGTTGCCCGGCTGTGTGAGATGGGCGCCAACCTGTCGATCACTGACCAACAGGGCAATACTGTCCTTCATCTGCTCGTCGCGCCCGAGCGGCACGGGAACCCGTCAGCCGGCCAATTCCTGCCCATGATGATCAGTAAATGTCCTCCACATCTGATCAATCAGAAGAACCAAGAGGGTAACACGCCGCTTCATCTTGCTGCAAAAGAACATCAATGGGAGGCTGTCCGACTGCTTCTGGCTGCGGGTGCGGATCCCCTCATCCCGGACAGCGACCAAAACTCTCTCTTGCATTACTTAGCTCAGTCTCTCCGTAAGGCGAAAAAAGCGAACCGCTTTAATCTATCTCCGCCGGAGGACCTGTGGGAGGATTTCTCCGGGCTCTTGCAGCGAGGACTGGACATCAACGCCCGGAATAACAATGGCGATACGCCGATATTCAACTATGTGCGGACTCTTTCCTCCCTGCCCTCTCTTCGGGGGTCCATGATGGACCGTCTTCTTGCCGCGGGGGCAGATGTTTCAGTCATAAACAGCAAGGGCGAGTCTCTTCTGCATGTGGTCGCCAAGATCCCGGTACCGCAGGATCGTTTTGGCGTCTATCCGCGCGAGAGGTTCGTCGAGGCATTTAGCTATTTAATGGAGACGGGATTGGATCCTCAGCAAGAGGATAATAAAGAGCGAACTCCAGTGGTCAGTTCCCCGTCTGTTTCGATGCATACCGATCATTAACCGTTTATTCAGGATATCGCCGCTGCGTATGATAAGAAGGAAATCCTGGCATTATTTCAGAAGTAGCCTGGCACCATCTATGGTCCTTGATGAGACTACGATTCTACCGCAGTCTACGTATGCCAGACGAATCATATACCATAATAGGACTATTTCATGATGTAGCATTACTACAGATAGTCATCGCTATCATCAACAGTGTCATCCTTCTGCCACAATTGACGAAATAAATCAATGACCACCGCATCCTTCAATCCCCGCCCTCTTTCATGTCGCAGTGTACTCACCCCATCCGCATGCAACGCCGCCACAATCTCCTTCTGGCGTTTATTCTTCCACGAAGACCGAATCGTCCGTTTGATACCTTGTCCAGGATACGCCACCAGACCGAGGCCAGCTAGAACCAGTCAGCAAATATAGCGTTAAAAACAATACATCTGACACACCATGCGCCATCTTCCCCACGACCCCCACCGTCCCCTTGACCATCCCCGTCGCAAACCCCACCGCCCCATTCGCCTTTGCCCCGCGATACGGCTGGTAGAAGATATCCGTGAAGCTTTCGCCCATTCCCAGCGCAAAACATTTCGCTCCAGCAATCGTCCCCGTCTTCCAATCCTTGACGTGTCCGTAATCGTGCACTTTGTCGCCGTATAACCCAGGCAAAACGCGGAATCCTTCGGCTGCTGCTAAGGGGATATCCACCATGATTCCGGAGACGTACTTGGTTAGGACCTTACCGGTGGCTTTGGCGGATGCGGAGGCCATGGCGGCTGCTTTGCTTTGCGCTTGGGGGTGAGGGGTGGATGGTGGTATGCTGGACATGGATTTTGATTTGTGGAGGTGAGGTTCTGGAGTGAGGTTGGAGAGTGGGGTTTCACGATCCGTGGACCGTGATGAGGGTCGAGAGGTAGATCCTTCCTGTCTCATGACTTTGTAGGGCTGATACACAATATCGCCGGACGCTTTGAGTATATCGACCGTCCAACCGAGTCCAGCGGAGGAGATACCCGTGATGGGATCCCATCGTTCATTCTCGATGATGATGGGATTGGATTGATACCTGTTTTATCAGCGATGCCCTATTAGCAAGAAATGGACTGGCATTGGAACATACGGCTTCATCTTATCCCTCGAAATCTTCATATGATCGAGCAGGACCTCCGCCGCAACTTTCGATAGATGGTACTTCTTCTTCCCTTTCTTTACCACCCAGGATGCTGGAAACTGCGGCATAATTTCGCATTTCTTCAGCCCCGCTGGCAAGTTTCGATGGAAAGACGCAACCGCAGCTTGTACCCCGGATTCATGCTGCATCCTGGTGGCGATATCTCCCGCTGCGCGCATAGCATCAGGTCCGATGCAGTAGCGAATCGCCTGAGCAAGTTTCTCCGCGTCAAGATGTTCATGCGGTATCGGGCTCGGACCTGCGCCGTTAGCAGCGACCATCTCACCCCAGAACGGCTGGCTGCAGACAAAATGAACAATTAGCCCTAACCAGAACTACGCAGAAGCCAAAGGCAATAGTATAGTATCCACTTACTCCCCAAAAAACGGCACGATAAACGTCGGCCTCCCATACCGCAACCCACACGCCGTCGTCCCCGCCCCACCATGATGAATCACTGCACTGACACGCTGGAAGAGCCATTCATGGGGACAGTCATCCAGATACATGACATTCTCGCAGTCGATGCCACCGAGCTTGCTCCATCCGCGGGAGATTAAGGCTCGGATGCCGGTTTGCTGGACGGCTTCGATGAGTATCCGGGTCATCTTTTCAGGGTCATCGAGGACGATGCTTCCGAAGCCGATGTAGATTGGAGGGGGTCCGGAGGAGAGGAAGGTTTCGAGGGCGGCAGGGGGCTTGTAGTCGGGTGGGTCGCGGAAGAAGAAGCCGCAGACTTCTGTAGTTGCAGTGGGTTAGGGATGAACAAAATAGGCCAAGGGAATAGGGGATGAGACTTACCCAGATTTGCAGGCCAGTCATCCGGTTTCGGCACCAATGCCGGAGACCAGCAGTATGTATATGGCACCTTCAGCGTCTGGAGAAGGAATGGACCCTCTGACATAGCAATCGGCTCCAGATTTAGATCGTTCTTGCGCCAGTCGTTGATGACGTCTCCTAACCTATTATCCAGTTAGAACAACCTCTACACGCACAGACTAGACATAAATGAGGAACCCACCCCTGCCACGCCAACCAATCCACCACCCCATACGAAACCCAATTCACCCACTCCCTCTCCCCCCCATTCCTCAAATTCGCCAACGGATGCGGAAACCTCCCCGTCGCACTCCACGGCATGGTAAACATCAAATGCAGCGGCACCCCCAACGCCTGGGCACAATGCACATGCGCAAAACTCGGCGGATTGGCAATAATGGCATCCGCCACGAACGGTGTCCCCGAGACCGGATCCGGAGCAATACACGATTGCCAACACCCGCGGAGCATCTCGGCCATCATCTGTTGTTTCTTGGCGATTTCGCCGGCCCGGATGCTTTTCATGCGAGGGATCAGGCCGGGGTTTTTGACCATGTAGGCCATGAGTTGGTTGGGGTTGCCGCCGATGGGGTAGAATTCGAGATTGGAGGCTTGGACGAAGGGGGCGAAGGTGTCGTGGGTGGCGATGCGGATTCGGTGCCCGTGGGCTTGGAGGGCCGTGCCGAGGGCGAGGAAGGGTTGGATGTCGCCGCGGCTGCCGACGATTTGGATTACGATGTTCAGCCGGTAGGGGGGGTGGGTGGGTTCTGTGTGGGCGGGTGGTGGGAGGTTTTCATGTTGTACGCGGGGAATGAGTCGGGAGAGGGTTCGGCATAGTTTGGAGTTGGCGTCTACTACGACGCGGCCGTCATCTGGATGGTGTTAGGGCTGGTTTGACGGGAGTAGTGGGGGGTTCAAGACCTTTGACATGTGTGTCCTGGCCTTCCCAGGGATTAGACCCCTCCGATGAATTGGAAAGCGCCTCATAGGGCGGAGGCTGGTCGTGTGGCTCCATCGGGGAGTTGGTGAAGGATATGCTATATGAGTAGAAGGGAGAGAATGGTGGATGTAAAGAATTCGATCAGGATCTGAGACAGTTTTTAATCAACTCGAGAACAGGCAAACCAAGATTGCCACCGATCCCATCGGTCAGGGGAAACTTTATCTATACGCGTATAGACGGACGATCACCGATGTGGTCCGTGCATACGCGGATTCTATAGGAGAATAGTGGGGCTTAGGGCTGCGTGAACCATAAGGAGAAAAGATGAGCCTCTGCTCAGTCAATCTCACAATCTTTGATCGACGTCGTTGGAGTATAGATCCAGCAGGGCATGCTCTAATGCTGTGCTCACCTTCTCCTTTCAATGTGGAGACATTTCCACAAGGCCGCCTTCCCGCATCTGCTAGATACATAGTATATATATACCCATTCCCCACGGATCTCCACCTCTCACTCACGATCTTTCCCACGATGCCATCCTGATCTAAGTATCCATAATATATAGCTTGACTTGCCAACCATGCTTCTTAATTCGAGCGAAGCCACGTGTCTCGAAACTGGACTGTCTCTTGACCATGGACTCACTGGCTGATTAGACTGATCTCGCTACGCTCTAGGATGTTGTTTATCGTCCTGAATAGGATGGATATATGCAGTACTTCTTACAGAGAAGAAGCTCGTCGCCATATTCAACCTTATGATGAGATTCAACATTAAGATCAGCCACTGGCAGTGCTGATAAGCGATATATCTCTAATATCAGGATCTCACACCACGCCAAGAACTGGTCGATCATGTCGGAATGGAGGGCACACTGACTTCGGGGAGATATGTCTATTCCTAAGTCAAGGTTAAGCAAAATGATTCCTGGATGTATGCAGGACGGAAGAACTTGTCTTGATGCCTCTCATGATAGATCGCAGATTCCATAGCCACGGTGAATCCTGATTGGGTGCACTCTGCATAACCCACCAATCCGAGTCGCCCGTTCTGAGTCAGGCCCCCCACCCGCTGCCGAGTCAGGGTGTCAGGAGCCCCACCCAGCCCTGACTCAGTTGGATTCCTGCACCCTGTCTGTATAAAAGTGATCCAGCATGGTGTCCAGATGATGCTTCCAAATTACAGCTGCTGTCCGTCGCCATGTCGTCCGAATCCTCTGCATACCCGCCCAGCAGCAGCCCATCACCGGTCAGCAACCGCACCTCCCTCGGCGCCTTAGGCCTCACTTTCATGCACGCCATGCTCACCTACTGGATCACCTACTTCCTGCCCGTCTACTTCCAAGCCGTCAAGGAAGCCTCCCCGATCCGCTCAGGCGTGGACCTCGTCCCCAGCGCCGTGACCGGCATTCCATTCGCCATCCTCGCCGGCGGCGGTCTCTCCACCTTGAACCGCTACCGACCCTTCCACTTCACCGGCTTCGCCTTTCTCATCCTCGCCTGTGGTCTCCTCACCCTCCTCGATGCCTCCTCCTCTGAAGGCGACTGGGTCGGGTTCCAGATCCTCGGCGCCGCCGGCGTCGGCACCCTCCTCACCACCACTCTCCCAGCCCTCCAAGCACCTCTCTCCGAAGCGGATGTCGCCGTCGCGACTGCCACATGGGCGTTTTCTGCGCAGTCTCGGCGGCATCTGGGGCGTTGCCATTCCGTCCGCTGTCTTCAATAGCCAAGTCAACCATCTCATCACTTCGCGTTTGAGCGATGATCCAGAGCTGCAAGCCCGTCTGGCGAATGGGGGTGCGTACGAGCTCGCCACCAAGGAGTTCATCACCTCGTTGAATGATTAGCCGGGGGTGAAGGCTACCGTGGTGGGTGTGTATGTGGATAGTTTGCGGATTGTGTGGTATGTTGCGCTGGCGTTTGCGCTGCTGGGATTTTTGGTGGCGTTTGTGTTGAAGGAGGTGCCGATGCGGGAGGACTTGGAGACGGAGTTTTGGGTTGCAGGAGAAGAAGAGGGGGTTGGAAGAGGGGAGTGAGTGATGTGCCCGTGTTGGTGGATGGGGAGGG